>NW_026112452.1:0-151212 GCF_024323335.1 Lathyrus oleraceus
TAATTACACCAAATCACCATTGGTAGAGTGAATGATTTGTTTTATACCATTTTTAATATAAGATATATGTTTTAAACACTAAATGAGAGAATATTTAAACTTTTAAAATCTAAAATTATAAATATATGTATTGATCATCATAATGTTGTTTTAGAAAATTGAACATGAAAAAAGAAATAAAGAAAATGACAGTTTATATAGACAAAGATGGGTTAAGTTATGAAAATAAAACAACATGTGAAAATGACGTAGAACTACTTTAATAAAGAAACATTAAACCTATTAGACGGATACATGGGTAAAGAGCTAAGTTTGGTTTTAACATTATATTATTGGTTAAAACACGCCAAATATTTTAAACACTAAAATAAGAGATATGCTTATTTTTTATGATTAATTTTATTTATATAAGTTGTAATGTATTGATATTTGAATTGTTTAAATCTAAATTATAAATATAATGTATTGATATCATAATATGTTGTATTAAAAAAATGAATATGAAAAATGAAATGAAGAAAATGACAGTTTATATACACAAAGATGGTTAAAGTTATGAAAACAAAATAAAACTGTGAAAATGACGTAGAACTACTCTCATTAGAAACGGGAAACCTATTAGATGGATACATGGTTAAGAGGTAAGTTTGCTTTGAATATTTCAGGATGGGTGAAACACTCCAAATGCATCTCTTTAAATTAAAATGACATATACATATACATATTAATTAGCTACTTAATGTATTTGTTTAACATAATAGCCTTCTCAAGGTGGCTAGGTTAATTACACCAATCACCATTGGTAGAGTGAATGATTTGTTTTATACCATTTTTAATATAAGATATTGTTTTAAACACTAAAATGAGAGAATATTTAAACTTTTAAAATCTAAAATTATAAAATATAATGTATTGATATCATATATGTTGTTTTAGAAAATTGAACATGAAAAAAGAAATAAAGAAAATGACAGTTTATATAGACAAGATGGGTAAAGTTATGAAAATAAACAAAATGTGAAAATGACGTAGAACTACTTTATAAGAAACATTAAACCTATTAGACGGATACATGGGTAAAGAGCTAAGTTTTGGTTTTAACATTATATTATGTGGTTAAAACACGCCAAATATTTTAAACACTAAAATAGAGATATGCTTATTTTTATGATTAATTTTATTTACATAAGTTGTAATTATTGATATTTGAATTGTTTAAATATAAATTATAAAATATAATGTATTGATATCATAATATGTTGTATTAAAAAATGAATATGAAAAATGAAATGAAGAAAATGACAGTTTATATACACAAAGATGGGTTAAAGTTATGAAAACAAAATAAATGTGAAAATGACGTAGAACTACTCTCATTAGAAACGTGAAACCTATTAGATGGATACATGGGTAGAGAGGTAAGTTTGCTTTGAATATTTCAGGATGGGTTGAAACACTCCAAATGCATCTCTTTAAATTAAAATGACATATACATAATCATATTAATTAGCTACTTAATGTATTTGTTTAACATAATAGCCTTCTCAAGGTGGCTAGGTTAATTACACCAAATCACCATTGGTAGAGTGAATGATTTTGTTTTATACCATTTTTAATATAAGATATATGTTTTAAACACTAAAAGAGAATATTTAAACTTTAAAATCTAAAATTATAAATATAATGTATTGATATCATAATATGTTGTTTTAGAAAATTGAACATGAAAAAAAGAAATAAAGAATGACAGTTTATATAGACAAAGTGGGTTAAGTTATGAAAAAAACAAAATGTGAAAATGACGTAGAACTACTTTTATTAAGAAACATTAAACCTATTAGACGATACATGGGTAAAGAGCTAAGTTTGGTTTTAACATTATATTATGGGTTAAAACACGCCAAATGCTTTAAACACTAAAATAAGAGATATGCTTTTTTTTATGATTAATTTTATTTACTTAAGTTGTAATGTATTGATATTTGAATTGTTTAAATCAAAAATTATAAAATATAATGTATTGATATCATAATATGTTGTATTAAAAAATGAATATAAAAAATGAAATGAAGAAAATGACAGTTTATATACACAAAGATGGTTAAAGTTATGAAAACAAATAAAATGTGAAATGACGTAGAACTACTTTCATTAGAAACGTGAAACCTATTAGATGGATACATGGGTAGAGAGGTAGTTTGCTTTGAATATTTCAGGATGGGTTGAAACACTCCAAATGCATCACTTTAAATTAAATGACTATACTATACATATTAATTAGCTACTTAATGTATTTGTTGAACATAATAGCCTTCTCAAGGTGGCTAGGTTAATTACACCAAAACACCATTGGTAGAGTGAATGATTTTTTTATACCATTTTTAATATATATATATGTTTTAAACACTAAAATGAGAGAATATTTAAACTTTTAAATCTAAAATTTAAAAATATAATGTATTGATATCATAATATGTTGTTTTAGAAAACATTGAACATGAAAAAAAGAAATAAAGAAAATGACAGTTATATAGACAAAGATGGTTAAAGTTATGAAAATAAAACAAAATGTGAAAATGACGTAGAACTACTTTAATAGAAACATTAAACCTATTAGACGGATACATGGGTAAAGAGCTAAGTTTGGTTTTAACATTATATTATGGTTAAAACACCCAAATATTTAAACACTAAAATAAGAGATATGCTTATTTTTTATGATTAATTTTATTTACATAAGTTGTAATGTATTGATATTTGAATTTTTAAATCTAAAATTATAAAATATAATGTATTGATATCATAATATGTTGTATTAAAAAATGAATATGAAAAAATGAAATGAAGAAAATGACAGTTATATACCACAAAGATGGGTTAAAGTTATGAAAACAAAATAAAATGTGAAAATGACGTAGAACTACTCTCATTAGAAACGTGAAACCTATTAGATGGATACATGGTGAGAGAGTGAGGTAAGTTTGCTTTGAATATTTCAGGATGGGTTGAAACACTCCAAATGCATCTCTTTAAATTAAAATGACATATACATATACATATTAATTAGTTACTTAATGTATTTGTTTTACATAATAGCCTTCTCAGGTGGCTAGGTTAATTACACCAATCACCATTGGTAGAGTGAATGATTTGTTTTATACCATTTTAATATAAGATATATGTTTTAAAACTAAAATGAGAGAATATTTAAACTTTTAAAATCTAAAATTATAAAATATAATGTTATATATCATAATATGTTGTTTTAGAAATTGAACATTAAAAAAGAAATAAAGAAAATGACAGTTTTATAGACAAAGATGGGTTAAAGTTATGAAAATAAAACAAAATGTGAAAATGACGTAGAACTACTTTTTATAAGAACATTAAACTCTTAGACGATACATGGGTAAGAGCTAAGTTTGGTTTTAACATTATATTATGGGTTAAAACACGCCAAATGTTTTAAACACTAAAATAAGAGATATGCTTATTTTTTATGATTAATTTTATTTACTTAAGTTGTTATGTATTGATATTTGAATTGTTTAAATCAAAATTATAAAATATAATGTATTGATATCATAATATGTTGTATTAAAAAAATGAATATGAAAAAAGATGAATGAAGAAATGACAGTTTATATGCACAAAGATGGTTAAAGTTATGAAAACAAAATAAAAGTGAAAATGACGTAGAACTACTTTCATTAGAAACGTGAAACCTATTAGATGGATACATGGGTAGAGAGGTAAGTTTGCTTTGAATATTTCAGGATGGGTTGAAACACTCCAAATGCATCTCTTAAATTAAAATGACATATACATATACATATTAATTAGCTTCTTAATGTATTTGTTTAACATAATAGCCTTCTCAAGGTGGCTAGGTTAATTACACCAAATCACCATTGGTAGAGTGAATGATTGTTTTATACCATTTTAATATAAGATATATGTTTTAAACACTAAAATGAGAGAATATTTAAACTTTTAAAATCTAAAATTATAAAATATAATGTATTGATATCGTAATATGTTGTTTTAGAAAATTGAACATGAAAAAAAGAAATAAAGAAAATGACAGTTTATATAGACAAAGATGGGTAAAGTTATGAAAAAAACAAAATGTGAAAATGACGTAGAACTACTTTAATAAGAAACATTAAACCTATTAGACGGATACATGGGTAAAGAGCTAAGTTTGGTTTTAACATTATATTATGGTTAAAACACGCCAATATTTTAAACACTAAAATAAGAGAATGCTTATTTTTTATGATTAATTTTATTTACATAAGTTGTAATGTATTGATATTTGAATTGTTTAAATGTAAATTATAAATATAATGTATTGATATCATAATATGTTGTATTAAAAAAATGAATATGAAAAATGAAATGAAGAAAATGACAGTTTATATACACAAAGATGGTTAAAGTTATGAAAACAAAATAAATGTGAAAATGACGTAGAACTACTTTCATTAGAACGTGAAACCTATTAGATGGATACATGGGTAGAGAGGTAATTTTGCTTTGAATATTTCAGGATGGGTTGAAACACTCCAAATGCATCTCTTTAAATTAAAAGACATATACATATACATATTAATTAGCTACTTAATGTATTTGTTACATAATAGCCTTCTCAAGGTGGCTAGGTTAATTACACCAAATCACCATTGGTAGAGTGAATGATTTGTTTTTATACCATTTTTAATATAAGATATATGTTTTAAACACTAAAATGAGAGAATATTTAAACTTTTAAAATCTAAAATTATAAATATAATGTATTGATATCATAATATGTTGTTTTAGAAAATTGAACATGAAAAAAAGAAATAAAGAAAATGACAGTTTATATAGACAAAGATGGTTAAAGTTATGAAAATAAAACAAAATGTGAAAATGACATAGAACTACTTTTATAAGAAACATTAAACCTATTAGACGGATACATGGGTAAGAGCTAAGTTTGGTTTTAACATTATATTATGGGTTAAAACACGCCAAATGTTTTAACACTAAAATAAGAGATATGCTTATTTTTTATGATTAATTTTATTTACTTAGTTGTAATGTATTGATATTTGAATTGTTTAAATCAAAATTATAAATATAATGTATTGATATCATAATATGTTGTATTAAAAATATGAATATGAAAAAATGAAATGAAGAAAATGACAGTTTATATACACAAAGATGGGTTAAAGTTATGAAAACAAAATAAATGTGAAATGACGTAGAACTACTTTCATTAGAACGTGAAACCTATTAGATGGATACATGGGTAGAGAGGTAAGTTTGCTTTGAATATTTCAGGATGGGTTGAAACACTCCAAATGCATGACTTTAAATTAAAATGACATATACATATACATATTAATTAGCTACTTAATCTATTTGTTGAACATAATAGCCTTCTCAAGGTGGCTAGGTTAATTACACCAAATCACCATTGGTAGAGTGAATGATTTGTTTTATCCCATTTTTAATATAAGATATATGTTTTAAACACTAAAATGAGAGAATATTTAACTTTTAAATCTAAAATTATAAAATATAATGTATTGATATCATATATGTTGTTTTAGAAAATTGAACATGAAAAAAAGAATAAAGAAAATGACAGTTTATATAGACAAAGATGGGTTAAAGTTATGAAAATAAAACAAAATGTGAAAATGACGTAGAACTACTTTAATAAGAAACATTAAACCTATTAGACGGATACATGGGTAAAGAGCTAAGTTTGGTTTTAACATTATATTATGGGTTAAAACACGCCAAATATTTTAAACACTAAAATAAGAGATATGCTTATTTTTTATGATTAATTTTATTTATATAAGTTGTAATGTATTGATATTTGAATTGTTTTAAATCTAAAATTATAAAATATATGTATTGATATCATAATATGTTGTATTAAAAAATGATATGAAAAATGAAATGAAGAAATGACAGTTTATATACACAAAGATGGTTAAAGTTATGAAACAAAATAAATGTGAAAATGACGTAACGTAACTACTCATTAGAAACGTGAAACCTATTAGATGGATACATGGGTAGAGAGGTAATTTGCTTTGAATATTTCAGGATGGGTTGAAACACTCCAAATGCATCTCTTTAATTAAAATGACATATACATATACATATTAATTAGCTACTTAATGTATTTGTTAACATAATAGCCGTCTCAAGGTGGCTAGGTTAATTACACCAAATCACCATTGGTAGAGTGAATGATTTGTTTTATACCATTTTTAATATAAGATATATGTTTTAAAACTAAAATGAGAGAATATTTAAACTTTTAAAATCTAAAATTATAAAATAATGTATTGATATCATAATATGTTGTTTTAGAAAATTGAACATGAAAAAAAGAAATAAAGAAAATGACAGTTTATATAGACAAAGATGGGTTAAAGTTATGAAAATAAAACAAAATGTGAAAATGACGTAGAACTACTTTTATAAGAAACATTAAACCTATTAGACGGATACATGGGTAAAGAGCTAAGTTGGTTTTAACATTATATATGGGTTAAAACACGCCAAATGTTTTTAAACACTAAAATAAGAGATATGCTTATTTTTTATGATTAATTTTATTTACTTAAGTTGTAATGTATTGATATTTGAATTGTTTAAATCAAAAATTATAAAATATAATGTATTGATATCATAATATGTTGTTTTAGAAAATTGAACATGAAAAAAAGAAATAAAGAAAATGACAGTTTATATAGACAAAGATGGGTTAAAGTTATGAAAACAAAACAAAATGTGAAAATGACGTAGAACTACTTTTATTAGAAACATCAAACCTATTAGATGGATACATGGGTAAGGAGCTAAGTTTGGTTTTAACATTATAGTATAGGTTAAAACACTCCGAATGTTTTAAACACTAAAATAAGAGAATATGCTTATTTTTTATGATTAATTTTATTTACTTAAGTTGTAACGTATTGATATTTGAATTTTTAAATCTAAAATTATAAATATAATGTATTGATATCATAATATGTTGTTTTAAAAAATTCAACATGAAAAAAAGAAATAAAGAAAAAGAAAGTTTATATAGACAAATGCATCCCCTTGAATTAAAATGATATATACTCCAAATGCATCTCTTTGAATTAAAATGATATATACATATACATATTAATTAGCTACTTAATGTATTTGTTTAACATTATAGCCTTCTCAAGGTGGCTAGGTTAATTACACCAAATCAACATTGGTAGAGTGAATGACTTATTTTATACCATTTTTAATGTAAGATAAATGTTTTAACCACTAAAATGAGAGAATATTTTAATTTTTTAAATCTAAAATTATAAAATATAATGTATTGATCTCTTAATATGTTGTTTTAAAAAATTGAACATGAAAAAAACAAATAAAGAAAATAACAGTTTATATAACAAAGATGGGTAAAAGTTCGAAAAACAAAACAAAGTGAAAATGACGTAGAACTACTTTTATTAGAAACATGAAACCTATTAGACGGATACATGGGTAAAGAGCTAAGTTTGGTTTTAACATTATAGTATGGGTTGAAACACTACAAATGCACGTCTTAGAATTAAAATGATATATACATGTACATATTACTTAGCTATTTAATGTATTTGTTTAACATTGTAACCTTCTCAAGGTGACTAGGTCTATTACACCAAATCAACACTGATAGAGTGAATGACTTATGTTATACCATTTTTAAAAGTTAAATATATGTTTTAAACACTAAAACAAGAGAATATGCATATTTTTAATGACTAATTTTATTGACTTTATTGATATTTGAATTTTTTAAATCTAAAATTATAAAATATAATGTATTGATATCATAATATATTGTTTTAAAAAAATGAATAAGAAAAAATGAAATGAAGAAAATGACAGTTTATATAGACAAAGATGGGTTAAAGTTATGAAAACAAAATAAAATGTGAAAATGACGTAAAACTACTTTCATTTGAAACGTGAAACCTATTAGATGGATACATGGGTAGAGAGGTAAGTTTGCTTTGAATATTTCAGGATGGGTTGAAACACTCCAAATGCATCTCTTTAAATTAAAAAGACATATACATATACATATTAACTAGCTA
Organism: Lathyrus oleraceus; assembly: GCF_024323335.1. Classification (NCBI taxonomy): domain Eukaryota; kingdom Viridiplantae; phylum Streptophyta; class Magnoliopsida; order Fabales; family Fabaceae; genus Lathyrus; species Lathyrus oleraceus. Next base: position 8,139 of record NW_026112452.1, read on the forward strand.
CTTAATGTATTTGTTTAACATAAAGCCTTCTCAAGGTAGCTAGGTTAGTTACATCAAATCACCATTGGTAGAGTGAATGATTTGTTTTATACCATTTTTAATATAAGATATATGTTTTAAACACTAAAATGAGAGAATATTTAAACTTTTAAAATCTAAAATTATAAAATATAATGTATTGCATCATAATATGTTGTTTTAGAAAATTGAACATGAAAAAAAGAAATAAAGAAAATGACAGTTTATATAGACAAAGATGGGTTAAAGTTATGAAAACAAAACAAAATGTGAAAATGACGTAGAACTAATTTTATTAGAAACATTAAACCTATTAGATGGATACATGGGTAAAGAGCTAAGTTTGGTTTTAACATTATAGTATGGGCTAAAACACTCCAAATGTTTTAAACACTAAAATAAGACAATATGCTTATTTTTTATGATTAATTTTATTTACTTAAGTTGTAACGTATTGATATTTGAATTTTTTAAATCTAAAATTATAAAATATAATGTATTGATATCATAATATGTTGTTTTAAAAAATTCAACATGAAAAAAAGAAATAAAGAAAAAGAAAGTTTATATAGACAAAGGTGAGTTAAAGTCATGAAAACAAAACAAAATGTGAAAATGACGTAGAACTACTTTTATTTGAAATGTGAAACCTATTAGATGGATACATGGGTAGAGAGGTAAGTTTGCTTTGAATATTTTAGGATGGGTTGAAACACTCCAAATTCATCTCTTTGAATTAAAATGATATATACATATACATATTAATTAGCTACTTGTATTTGTTTAACATAATAGCCTTCTCAAGGTGGCTAGGTAAATTACACCAAATCAACATTGGTAGAGTGAATGACTTATTTTATACCATTTTTAATGTAAGATAAATGTTTTAAACACTAAAATGAGAGAATGTTTTAATTGTTAAAATCTAAAATTATAAAATATAATTTATTGATCTCTTAATATGTCGTTTTAAAAAATTGAACATGAAAAAAAGAAATAAAGAAAATGACAGTTTATATAGACAAAGATGGGTTAAAGTTATGAAAAAAAACAAAGTGAAAATGACGTAGAACTACTTTTATTAGAAACATGAAACCTATTAGATGGATACATGGGTAAAGAGCTAAGTTTGGTTTTAACATTATAGTATGGGTTGAAACACTACAAATGCACGTCTTTGAATTAAAATGATATATACATGTACATATTACTTAGCTATTTAATGTATTTGTTTAACATTGTAGCCTTCTCAAGGTGACTAGGTCTATTACACCAAATCAATACTGATAGAGTGAATGACTTACGTTATACCATTTTTAAAAGTTAAATATATGTTTTAAACATTAAAACAAGAGAATATGCATATTTTTAATGACTAATTTTATTGACTTTAGTTGTAATGTATTGATATTTGAATTTTTTAAATCTAAAATTACAAAATATAATGTATTGATATCATAATATGTTGTATTAAAAAAATGAATATGAACAAATGAAATGAAGAAAATGACAGTTTATATAGACAAAGATGGGTTAAAGTTATGAAAACAAAATAAAATTTGAAAATGACGCAGAACTACTTTCATTAGAAACGTGAAACCTATTTGATGGATACATGGGTAGAGAGGTAAGTTTGCTTTGAATATTACAGGATGGGTTAAAACACTCCAAATGCATCTCTTTAAATTAAAATGACATATACATATACATATTAATTAGCTACTTAATGTATTTGTTTAACATAATAGCCTTCTCAAGGTGGCTAGGTGAATTACACCAAATCACCATTGGTAGAGTGAATGAATAATTTTATACCATTTTTACTATAAGATATACGTATTAAACAGTAAAATGAGAGAATATTTAAACTTTTAAAATCTAAAATTATAAAATATAATGTTTTGATATCATAATATGTTGTTTTAGAAAATTGAACATGAAAAAAAGAAATAAAGAAAATGACAGTTTATATAGACAAAGATGGGTTAAAGTTATGAAAACAAAACAAAATGTGAAAATGACGTAGAACTACTTTTATTAGAAACATTAAACCTATTAGATGGATACATGGGTAATGAGCTAAGTTTGGTTTTAACATTATAGTATAGGTTAAAACACTCTGAATGTTTTAAACACTAAAATAAGAGAATATGCTTATTTTTTATGATTAATTTTATTTACTTAAGTTGTAACGTATTGATATTTGAATTTTTTAAATCTAAAATTATAAAATATAATGTATTGATATCATAATATGTTGTTTTAAAAAATTCAACATGAAAAAAAGAAATAAAGAAAAAGAAAGTTTATATAGACAAAGATGAGTTAAAGTTATGAAAACAAAACAAAATGTGAAAATAACGTAGAACTACTTTTATTTGAAACGTGAAACCTATTAGATGGATACATGGGTAGAGAGGTAAGTTTGCTTTGAATATTGTAGGATGGGTTGAAACACTCCAAATGCATCTCTTTGAATTAAAATGATATATACATATACATATTAATTAGCTACTTAATGTATTTGTTTAACATTATAGCCTTCTCAAGGTGGCTAGGTTAATTACACCAAATCAACATTGGTAGAGTGAATGACTTATTTTATACCATTTTTAATGTAAGATAAATGTTTTAAACACTAAAATGAGAGAATATTTTAATTTTTTAAATCTAAAATTATAAAATATAATGTATTGATCTCTTAATATGTTGTTTTAAAAAATTGAACATGAAAAAAACAAATAAAGAAAATAACAGTTTATATAACAAAGATGGGTAAAAGTTCGAAAAACAAAACAAAGTGAAAATGACGTAGAACTACTTTTATTAGAAACATGAAACCTATTAGACGGATACATGGGTAAAGAGCTAAGTTTGGTTTTAACATTATAGTATGGGTTGAAACACTACAAATGCACGTCTTTGAATTAAAATGATATATACATGTACATATTACTTAGCTATTTAATGTATTTGTTTAACATTGTAGCCTTCTCAAGGTGACTAGGTCTATTACACCAAATCAATACTGATAGAGTGAATGACTTACGTTATACCATTTTTAAAAGTTAAATATATGTTTTAAACATTAAAACAAGAGAATATGCATATTTTTAACGACTAATTTTATTGACTTTAGTTGTAATGTATTGATATTTGAATTTTTTAAATCTAAAATTACAAAATATAATGTATTGATATCATAATATGTTGTATTAAAAAAATGAATATGAACAAATGAAATGAAGAAAATGACAGTTTATATAGACAAAGATGGGTTAAAGTTATGAAAACAAAATAAAATTTGAAAATGACGCAGAACTACTTTCATTAGAAACGTGAAACCTATTTGATGGATACATGGGTAGAGAGGTAAGTTTGCTTTGAATATTACAGGATGGGTTGAAACACTCCAAATGCATCTCTTTAAATTAAAATGACATATACATATACATATTAATTAGCTACTTAATGTATTTGTTTAACATAATAGCCTTCTCAAGGTGGCTAGGTGAATTACACCAAATCACCATTGGTAGAGTGAATGAATAATTTTATACCATTTTTAATATAAGATATACATATTAAACAGTAAAATGAGAGAATATTTAAACTTTTAAAATCTAAAATTATAAAATATAATGTTTTGATATCATAATATGTTGTTTTAGAAAATTGAACATGAAAAAAAGAAATAAAGAAAATGACAGTTTATATAGACAAAGATGGGTTAAAGTTATGAAAACAAAACAAAATGTGAAAATGACGTAGAACTACTTTTATTAGAAACATTAAACCTATTAGATGGATACATGGGTAAGGAGCTAAGTTTGGTTTTAACATTATAGTATAGGTTAAAACACTCCGAATGTTTTAAACACTAAAATAAGAGAATATGCTTATTTTTTATGATTAATTTTATTTACTTAAGTTGTAACGTATTGATATTTGAATTTTTTAAATCTAAAATTATAAAATATAATGTATTGATATCATAATATGTTGTTTTAAAAAATTCAACATGAAAAAAAGAAATAAAGAAAAAGAAAGTTTATATAGACAAAGATGAGTTAAAGTTATGAAAACAAAACAAAATGTGAAAATAACGTAGAACTACTTTTATTTGAAACGTGAAACCTATTAGATGGATACATGGGTAGAGAGGTAAGTTTGCTTTGAATATTGTAGGATGGGTTGAAACACTCCAAATGCATCTCTTTGAATTAAAATGATATATACATATACATATTAATTAGCTACTTAATGTATTTGTTTAACATTATAGCCTTCTCAAGGTGGCTAGGTTAATTACACCAAATCAACATTGGTAGAGTGAATGACTTATTTTATACCATTTTTAATGTAAGATAAATGTTTTAAACACTAAAATGAGAGAATATTTTAATTTTTAAATCTAAAATTATAAAATATAATGTATTGATCTCTTAATATGTTGTTTTAAAAAATTGAACATGAAAAAAACAAATAAAGAAAATAACAGTTTATATAACAAAGATGGGTTAAAGTTCGAAAAACAAAACAAAGTGAAAATGACGTAGAACTACTTTTATTAGAAACATGAAACCTATTAGACGGATACATGGGTAAAGAGCTAAGTTTGGTTTTAACATTATAGTATGGGTTGAAACACTACAAATGCACGTCTTAGAATTAAAATGATATATACATGTACATATTACTTAGCTATTTAATGTATTTGTTTAACATTGTAACCTTCTCAAGGTGACTAGGTCTATTACACCAAATCAACACTGATAGAGTGAATGACTTATGTTATACCATTTTTAAAAGTTAAATATATGTTTTAAACACTAAAACAAGAGAATATGCATATTTTTAATGACTAATTTTATTGACTTTATTGATATTTGAATTTTTTAAATCTAAAATTATAAAATATAATGTATTGATATCATAATATATTGTTTTAAAAAAATGAATAAGAAAAAATGAAATGAAGAAAATGACAGTTTATATAGACAAAGATGGGTTAAAGTTATGAAAACAAAATAAAATGTGAAAATGACGTAAACTACTTTCATTTGAAACGTGAAACCTATTAGATGGATACATGGGTAGAGAGGTAAGTTTGCTTTGAATATTTCAGGATGGGTTGAAACACTCCAAATGCATCTCTTTAAATTAAAAAGACATATACATATACATATTAACTAGCTACTTAATGTATTTGTTTAACATAAAGCCTTCTCAAGGTAGCTAGGTTAGTTACATCAAATCACCATTGGTAGAGTGAATGATTTGTTTTATACCATTTTTAATATAAGATATATGTTTTAAACACTAAAATGAGAGAATATTTAAACTTTTAAATTCTAAAATTATAAAATATAATGTATTGACATCATAATATGTTGTTTTAGAAAATTGAACATGAAAAAAAGAAATAAAGAAAATGACAGTTTATATAGACAAAGATGGGTTAAAGTTATGAAAACAAAACAAAATGTGAAAATGACGTAGAACTAATTTTATTAGAAACATTAAACCTATTAGATGGATACATGGGTAAAGAGCTAAGTTTGGTTTTAACATTATAGTATGGGCTAAAACACTCCAAATGTTTTAAACACTAAAATAAGACAATATGCTTATTTTTTATGATTAATTTTATTTACTTAAGTTGTAACGTATTGATATTTGAATTTTTTAAATCTAAAATTATAAAATATAATGTATTGATATCATAATATGTTGTTTTAAAAAATTCAACATGAAAAAAAGAAATAAAGAAAAAGAAAGTTTATATAGACAAAGGTGAGTTAAAGTTATGAAAACAAAACAAAATGTGAAAATAACGTAGAACTACTTTTATTTAAAACGTGAAACCTATTAGATGGATACATGGGTAGAGAGGTAAGTTTGCTTTGAATATTTTAGGATGGGTTGAAACACTCCAAATACATCTCTTTGAATTAAAATGATATATACATATACATATTAATTAGCTACTTGTATTTGTTTAACATAATAGCCTTCTCAAGGTGGCTAGGTAAATTACACCAAATCACCATTGGTAGAGTGAATGACTTATTTTATACCATTTTTAATGTAAGATAAATGTTTTAAACACTAAAATGAGAGAATGTTTTAATTTTTAAAATCTAAAATTATAAAATATAATTTATTGATCTCTTAATATGTCATTTTAAAAAATTGAACATGAAAAAAAGAAATAAAGAAAATGACAGTTTATATAGACAAAGATGAGTTAGAGTTATGAAAACAAAACAAAATGTGAAAATGACGTAGAACTAATTTTATTAGAAACATTAAACCTATTAGACAGATACATGGGTAAAGAGCTAAGTTTGGTTTTAACATTATAGTATGGGTTAAAACACTCCAAATGTTTTAAACACTAAAATAAGACAATATGCTTATTTTTTATGATTAATTTTATTTACTTAAGTTGTAACGTATTGATATTTGAATTTTTTAAATCTAAAATTATAAAATATAATGTATTGATATCATAATATGTTGTTTTAAAAAATTCAACATGAAAAAAAGAAATAAAAAAATGAAAGTTTATATAGACAAAGATGAGTTAAAGTTATGAAAACAAAACAAAATGTGAAAATAACGTAGAACTACTTTTATTTGAAACGTGAAACCTATTAGATGGATACATGGGTAGAGAGGTAAGTTTGCTTTGAATATTTTAGGATGGGTTGAAACACTCCAAATGCATCTCTTTGAATTAAAATGATATATACATATACATATTAATTAGCTACTTGTATTTGTTTAACATAATAGCCTTCTCAAGGTGGCTAGGTAAATTACACCAAATCAACATTGGTAGAGTGAATGACTTATTTTATACCATTTTTAATGTAAGATAAATGTTTTAAACACTAAAATGAGAGAATGTTTTAATTTTTAAAATCTAAAATTATAAAATATAATTTATTGATCTCTTAATATGTTGTTTTAAAAAATTGAACATGAAAAAAAGAAATAAAGAAAATGACAGTTTATATAGACAAAGATGGGTTAAAGTTATGAAAAAAAAACAAAGTGAAAATGACGTAGAACTACTTTTATTAGAAACATGAAACCTATTAGACGGATACATGGGTAAAGAGCTAAGTTTGGTTTTAACATTATAGTATGGGTTGAAACACTACAAATGCACGTCTTTGAATTAAAATGATATATACATGTACATATTACTTAGCTATTTAATGTATTTGTTTAACATTGTAGCCTTCTCAAGGTGACTAGGTCTATTACACCAAATCAATACTGATAGAGTGAATGACTTACGTTATACCATTTTTAAAAGTTAAATATATGTTTTAAACATTAAAACAAGAGAATATGCATATTTTTAACGACTAATTTTATTGACTTTAGTTGTAATGTATTGATATTTGAATTTTTTAAATCTAAAATTACAAAATATAATGTATTGATATCATAATATGTTGTATTAAAAAAATGAATATGAACAAATGAAATGAAGAAAATGACAGTTTATATAGACAAAGATGGGTTAAAGTTATGAAAACAAAATAAAATTTGAAAATGACGCAGAACTACTTTCATTAGAAACGTGAAACCTATTTGATGGATACATGGGTAGAGAGGTAAGTTTGCTTTGAATATTACAGGATGGGTTGAAACACTCCAAATGCATCTCTTTAAATTAAAATGACATATACATATACATATTAATTAGCTACTTAATGTATTTGTTTAACATAATAGCCTTCTCAAGGTGGCTAGGTGAATTACACCAAATCACCATTGGTAGAGTGAATGAATAATTTTATACCATTTTTAATATAAGATATACGTATTAAACAGTAAAATGAGAGAATATTTAAACTTTTAAAATCTAAAATTATAAAATATAATGTTTTGATATCATAATATGTTGTTTTAGAAAATTGAACATGAAAAAAAGAAATAAAGAAAATGACAGTTTATATAGACAAAGATGGGTTAAAGTTATGAAAACAAAACAAAATGTGAAAATGACGTAGAACTACTTTTATTAGAAACATTAAACCTATTAGATGGATACATGGGTAAGGAGCTAAGTTTGGTTTTAACATTATAGTATAGGTTAAAACACTCCGAATGTTTTAAACACTAAAATAAGAGAATATGCTTATTTTTTATGATTAATTTTATTTACTTAAGTTGTAACGTATTGATATTTGAATTTTTTAAATCTAAAATTATAAAATATAATGTATTGATATCATAATATGTTGTTTTAAAAAATTCAACATGAAAAAAAGAAATAAAGAAAAAGAAAGTTTATATAGACAAAGATGAGTTAAAGTTATGAAAACAAAACAAAATGTGAAAATAACGTAGAACTACTTTTATTTGAAACGTGAAACCTATTAGATGGATACATGGGTAGAGAGGTAAGTTTGCTTTGAATATTGTAGGATGGGTTGAAACACTCCAAATGCATCTCTTTGAATTAAAATGATATATACATATACATATTAATTAGCTACTTAATGTATTTGTTTAACATTATAGCCTTCTCAAGGTGGCTAGGTTAATTACACCAAATCAACATTGGTAGAGTGAATGACTTATTTTATACCATTTTTAATGTAAGATAAATGTTTTAAACACTAAAATGAGAGAATATTTTAATTTTTTAAATCTAAAATTATAAAATATAATGTATTGATCTCTTAATATGTTGTTTTAAAAAATTGAACATGAAAAAAAAAATAAAGAAAATGACAGTTTATATAACAAAGATGGGTAAAAGTTCGAAAAACAAAACAAAGTGAAAATGACGTAGAACTACTTTTATTAGAAACATGAAACCTATTAGACGGATACATGGGTAAAGAGCTAAGTTTGGTTTTAACATTATAGTATGGGTTGAAACACTACAAATGCACGTCTTAGAATTAAAATGATATATACATGTACATATTACTTAGCTATTTAATGTATTTGTTTAACATTGTAACCTTCTCAAGGTGACTAGGTCTATTACACCAAATCAACACTGATAGAGTGAATGACTTATGTTATACCATTTTTAAAAGTTAAATATATGTTTTAAACAATAAAACAAGAGAATATGCATATTTTTAATGACTAATTTTATTGACTTTATTGATATTTGAATTTTTTAAATCTAAAATTATAAAATATAATGTATTGATATCATAATATATTGTTTTAAAAAAATGAATAAGAAAAAATGAAATGAAGAAAATGACAGTTTATATAGACAAAGATGGGTTAAAGTTATGAAAACAAAATAAAATGTGAAAATGACGTAAAACTACTTTCATTTGAAACGTGAAACCTATTAGATGGATACATGGGTAGAGAGGTAAGTTTGCTTTGAATATTTCAGGATGGGTTGAAACACTCCAAATGCATCTCTTTAAATTAAAAAGACATATACATATACATATTAACTAGCTACTTAATGTATTTGTTTAACATAAAGCCTTCTCAAGGTAGCTAGGTTAGTTACATCAAATCACCATTGGTAGAGTGAATGATTTGTTTTATACCATTTTTAATATAAGATATATGTTTTAAACACTAAAATGAGAGAATATTTAAACTTTTAAATTCTAAAATTATAAAATATAATGTATTGACATCATAATATGTTGTTTTAGAAAATTGAACATGAAAAAAAGAAATAAAGAAAATGACAGTTTATATAGACAAAGATGGGTTAAAGTTATGAAAACAAAACAAAATGTGAAAATGACGTAGAACTAATTTTATTAGAAACATTAAACCTATTAGATGGATACATGGGTAAAGAGCTAAGTTTGGTTTTAACATTATAGTATGGGCTAAAACACTCCAAATGTTTTAAACACTAAAATAAGACAATATGCTTATTTTTTATGATTAATTTTATTTACTTAAGTTGTAACGTATTGATATTTGAATTTTTTAAATCTAAAATTATAAAATATAATGTATTGATATCATAATATGTTGTTTTAAAAAATTCAACATGAAAAAAAGAAATAAAGAAAAAGAAAGTTTATATAGACAAAGATGAGTTAAAGTTATGAAAACAAAACAAAATGTGAAAATAACGTAGAACTACTTTTATTTAAAACGTGAAACCTATTAGATGGATACATGGGTAGAGAGGTAAGTTTGCTTTGAATATTTTAGGATGGGTTGAAACACTCCAAATGCATCTCTTTGAATTAAAATGATATATACATATACATATTAATTAGCTACTTGTATTTGTTTAACATAATAGCCTTCTCAAGGTGGCTAGGTAATTACACCAAATCACCATTGGTAGAGTGAATGACTTATTTTATACCATTTTTAATGTAAGATAAATGTTTTAAACACTAAAATGAGAGAATGTTTTAATTTTTAAAATCTAAAATTATAAAATATAATTTATTGATCTCTTAATATGTCATTTTAAAAAATTGAACATGAAAAAAAGAAATAAAGAAAATGACAGTTTATATAGACAAAGATGAGTTAGAGTTATGAAAACAAAACAAAATGTGAAAATGACGTAGAACTAATTTTATTAGAAACATTAAACCTATTAGACAGATACATGGGTAAAGAGCTAAGTTTGGTTTTAACATTATAGTATGGGTTAAAACACTCCAAATGTTTTAAACACTAAAATAAGACAATATGCTTATTTTTTATGATTAATTTTATTTACTTAAGTTGTAACGTATTGATATTGGAATTTTTTAAATCTAAAATTATAAAATATAATGTATTGATATCATAATATGTTGTTTTAAAAAATTCAACATGAAAAAAAGAAATAAAGAAAAAGAAAGTTTATATAGACAAAGATGAGTTAAAGTTATGAAAACAAAACAAAATGTGAAAATAACGTAGAACTACTTTTATTTGAAACGTGAAACCTATTAGATGGATACATGGGTAGAGAGGTAAGTTTGCTTTGAATATTGTAGGATGGGTTGAAACACTCCAAATGCATCTCTTTGAATTAAAATGATATATACATATACATATTAATTAGCTACTTAATGTATTTGTTTAACATAATAGCCTTCTCAAGGTTGCTAGGTTAATTACACCAAATCAACATTGGTAGAGTGAATGACTTATTTTATACCATTTTTAATGTAAGATAAATGTTTTAAACACTAAAATGAGAGAATATTTTAATTTTTAAAATCTAAAATTATAAAATATAATTTATTGATCTCTTAATATGTTGTTTTAAAAAATTGAACATGAAAAAAAGAATAAAGAAAATGACAGTTTATATAGACAAAGATGGGTTAAAGTTCGGAAAACAAAACAAAGTGAAAATGACGTAGAACTACTTTTATTAGAAACATGAAACCTATTAGACGGATGCATGGGTAAAGAGCTAAGTTTGGTTTTAACATTATAGTATGGGTTGAAACACTACAAATGCACGTCTTTGAATTAAAATGATATATACATGTACATATTACTTAGCTATTTAATGTATTTGTTTAACATTGTAACCTTCTCAAGGTGACTAGGTCTATTACACCAAATCAACACTGATAGAGTGAATGACTTATGTTATACCATTTTTAAAAGTTAAATATATGTTTTAAACACTAAAACAAGAGAATATGCATATTTTTAATGACTAATTTTATTGACTTTATTGATATTTGAATTTTTTAAATCTAAAATTATAAAATATAATGTATTGATATCATAATATATTGTTTTAAAAAAATGAATAAGAAAAAATGAAATGAAGAAAATGACAGTTTATATAGACAAAGATGGGTTAAAGTTATGAAAACAAAATAAAATGTGAAAATGACGTAAAACTACTTTCATTTGAAACGTGAAACCTATTAGATGGATACATGGGTAGAGAGGTAAGTTTGCTTTGAATATTTCAGGATGGGTTGAAACACTCCAAATGCATCTCTTTAAATTAAAAAGACATATACATATACATATTAACTAGCTACTTAATGTATTTGTTTAACATAAAGCCTTCTCAAGGTAGCTAGGTTAGTTACACCAAATCACCATTGGTAGAGTGAATGATTTGTTTTATACCATTTTTAATATAAGATATATGTTTTAAACACTAAAATGAGAGAATATTTAAACTTTTAAATTCTAAAATTATAAAATATAATGTATTGACATCATAATATGTTGTTTTAGAAAATTGAACATGAAAAAAAGAAATAAAGAAAATGACAGTTTATATAGACAAAGATGGGTTAAAGTTATGAAAACAAAACAAAATGTGAAAATGACGTAGAACTAATTTTATTAGAAACATTAAACCTATTAGATGGATACATGGGTAAAGAGCTAAGTTTGGTTTTAACATTATAGTATGGGCTAAACACTCCAAATGTTTTAAACACTAAAATAAGACAATATGCTTATTTTTTATGATTAATTTTATTTACTTAAGTTGTAACGTATTGATATTTGAATTTTTTAAATCTAAAATTATAAAATATAATGTATTGATATCATAATATGTTGTTTTAAAAAATTCAACATGAAAAAAAGAAATAAAGAAAAAGAAAGTTTATATAGACAAAGGTGAGTTAAAGTTATGAAAACAAAACAAAATGTGAAAATAACGTAGAACTACTTTTATTTAAAACGTGAAACCTATTAGATGGATACATGGGTAGAGAGGTAAGTTTGCTTTGAATATTTTAGGATGGGTTGAAACACTCCAAATGCATCTCTTTGAATTAAAATGATATATACATATACATATTAATTAGCTACTTGTATTTGTTTAACATAATAGCCTTCTCAAGGTGGCTAGGTAAATTACACCAAATCACCATTGGTAGAGTGAATGACTTATTTTATACCATTTTTAATGTAAGATAAATGTTTTAAACACTAAAATGAGAGAATATTTTAATTTTTAAAATCTAAAATTATAAAATATAATTTATTGATCTCTTAATATGTTGTTTTAAAAAATTGAACATGAAAAAAAGAAATAAAGAAAATGACAGTTTATATAGACAAAGATGAGTTAAAGTTATGAAAACAAAACAAAATGTGAAAATGACGTAGAACTAATTTTATTAGAAACATTAAACCTATTAGACAGATACATGGGTAAAGAGCTAAGTTTGGTTTTAACATTATAGTATGGGTTAAAACACTCCAAATGTTTTAAACACTAAAATAAGACAATATGCTTATTTTTTATGATTAATTTTATTTACTTAAGTTGTAACGTATTGATATTTGAATTTTTTAAATCTAAAATTATAAAATATAATGTATTGATATCATAATATGTTGTTTTAAAAAATTCAACATGAAAAAAAGAAATAAAGAAAAAGAAAGTTTATATAGACAAAGATGAGTTAAAGTTATGAAAACAAAACAAAATGTGAAAATAACGTAGAACTACTTTTATTTGAAACGTGAAACCTATTAGATGGATACATGGGTAGAGAGGTAAGTTTGCTTTGAATATTTAGGATGGGTTGAAACACTCCAAATGCATCTCTTTGAATTAAAATGATATATACATATACATATTAATTAGCTACTTGTATTTGTTTAACATAATAGCCTTCTCAAGGTGGCTAGGTAAATTACACCAAATCAACATTGGTAGAGTGAATGACTTATTTTATACCATTTTTAATGTAAGATAAATGTTTTAAACACTAAAATGAGAGAATGTTTTAATTTTTAAAATCTAAAATTATAAAATATAATTTATTGATCTCTTAATATGTTGTTTTAAAAAATTGAACATGAAAAAAAGAAATAAAGAAAATGACAGTTTATATAGACAAAGATGGGTTAAAGTTATGAAAAAAAAACAAAGTGAAAATGACGTAGAACTACTTTTATTAGAAACATGAAACCTATTAGACGGATACATGGGTAAAGAGCTAAGTTTGGTTTTAACATTATAGTATGGGTTGAAACACTACAAATGCACGTCTTTGAATTAAAATGATATATACATGTACATATTACTTAGCTATTTAATGTATTTGTTTAACATTGTAGCCTTCTCAAGGTGACTAGGTCTATTACACCAAATCAATACTGATAGAGTGAATGACTTACGTTATACCATTTTTAAAAGTTAAATATATGTTTTAAACATTAAAACAAGAGAATATGCATATTTTTAACGACTAATTTTATTGACTTTAGTTGTAATGTATTGATATTTGAATTTTTTAAATCTAAAATTACAAAATATAATGTATTGATATCATAATATGTTGTATTAAAAAAATGAATATGAACAAATGAAATGAAGAAAATGACAGTTTATATAGACAAAGATGGGTTAAAGTTATGAAAACAAAATAAAATTTGAAAATGACGCAGAACTACTTTCATTAGAAACGTGAAACCTATTTGATGGATACATGGGTAGAGAGGTAAGTTTGCTTTGAATATTACAGGATGGGTTGAAACACTCCAAATGCATCTCTTTAAATTAAAATGACATATACATATACATATTAATTAGCTACTTAATGTATTTGTTTAACATAATAGCCTTCTCAAGGTGGCTAGGTGAATTACACCAAATCACCATTGGTAGAGTGAATGAATAATTTTATACCATTTTTAATATAAGATATACGTATTAAACAGTAAAATGAGAGAATATTTAAACTTTTAAAATCTAAAATTATAAAATATAATGTTTTGATATCATAATATGTTGTTTTAGAAAATTGAACATGAAAAAAAGAAATAAAGAAAATGACAGTTTATATAGACAAAGATGGGTTAAAGTTATGAAAACAAAACAAAATGTGAAAATGACGTAGAACTACTTTTATTAGAAACATTAAACCTATTAGATGGATACATGGGTAAGGAGCTAAGTTTGGTTTTAACATTATAGTATAGGTTAAAACACTCCGAATGTTTTAAACACTAAAATAAGAGAATATGCTTATTTTTTATGATTAATTTTATTTACTTAAGTTGTAACGTATTGATATTTGAATTTTTTAAATCTAAAATTATAAAATATAATGTATTGATATCATAATATGTTGTTTTAAAAAATTCAACATGAAAAAAAGAAATAAAGAAAAAGAAAGTTTATATAGACAAAGATGAGTTAAAGTTATGAAAACAAAACAAAATGTGAAAATAACGTAGAACTACTTTTATTTGAAACGTGAAACCTATTAGATGGATACATGGGTAGAGAGGTAAGTTTGCTTTGAATATTGTAGGATGGGTTGAAACACTCCAAATGCATCTCTTTGAATTAAAATGATATATACATATACATATTAATTAGCTACTTAATGTATTTGTTTAACATTATAGCCTTCTCAAGGTGGCTAGGTTAATTACACCAAATCAACATTGGTAGAGTGAATGACTTATTTTATACCATTTTTAATGTAAGATAAATGTTTTAAACACTAAAATGAGAGAATATTTTAATTTTTTAAATCTAAAATTATAAAATATAATGTATTGATCTCTTAATATGTTGTTTTAAAAAATTGAACATGAAAAAAACAAATAAAGAAAATAACAGTTTATATAACAAAGATGGGTAAAAGTTCGAAAAACAAAACAAAGTGAAAATGACGTAGAACTACTTTTATTAGAAACATGAAACCTATTAGACGGATACATGGGTAAAGAGCTAAGTTTGGTTTTAACATTATAGTATGGGTTGAAACACTACAAATGCACGTCTTAGAATTAAAATGATATATACATGTACATATTACTTAGCTATTTAATGTATTTGTTTAACATTGTAACCTTCTCAAGGTGACTAGGTCTATTACACCAAATCAACACTGATAGAGTGAATGACTTATGTTATACCATTTTTAAAAGTTAAATATATGTTTTAAACATAAAACAAGAGAATATGCATATTTTTAATGACTAATTTTATTGACTTTATTGATATTTGAATTTTTTAAATCTAAAATTATAAAATATAATGTATTGATATCATAATATATTGTTTTAAAAAAAGGAATAAGAAAAAATGAAATGAAGAAAATGACAGTTTATATAGACAAAGATGGGTTAAAGTTATGAAAACAAAATAAAATGTGAAAATGACGTAAAACTACTTTCATTTGAAACGTGAAACCTATTAGATGGATACATGGGTAGAGAGGTAAGTTTGCTTTGAATATTTCAGGATGGGTTGAAACACTCCAAATGCATCTCTTTAAATTAAAAAGACATATACATATACATATTAACTAGCTACTTAATGTATTTGTTTAACATAAAGCCTTCTCAAGGTAGCTAGGTTAGTTACATCAAATCACCATTGGTAGAGTGAATGATTTGTTTTATACCATTTTTAATATAAGATATATGTTTTAAACACTAAAATGAGAGAATATTTAAACTTTTAAATTCTAAAATTATAAAATATAATGTATTGACATCATAATATGTTGTTTTAGAAAATTGAACATGAAAAAAAGAAATAAAGAAAATGACAGTTTATATAGACAAAGATGGGTTAAAGTTATGAAAACAAAACAAAATGTGAAAATGACGTAGAACTAATTTTATTAGAAACATTAAACCTATTAGATGGATACATGGGTAAAGAGCTAAGTTTGGTTTTAACATTATAGTATGGGTTAAAACACTCCAAATGTTTTAAACACTAAAATAAGACAATATGCTTATTTTTTATGATTAATTTTATTTACTTAAGTTGTAACGTATTGATATTTGAATTTTTTAAATCTAAAATTATAAAATATAATGTATTGATATCATAATATGTTGTTTTAAAAAATTCAACATGAAAAAAAGAAATAAAGAAAAAGAAAGTTTATATAGACAAAGATGAGTTAAAGTTATGAAAACAAAACAAAATGTGAAAATAACGTAGAACTACTTTTATTTGAAACGTGAAACCTATTAGATGGATACATGGGTAGAGAGGTAAGTTTGCTTTGAATATTGTAGGATGGGTTGAAACACTCCAAATGCATCTCTTTGAATTAAAATGATATATACATATACATATTAATTAGCTACTTGTATTTGTTTAACATAATAGCCTTCTCAAGGTGGCTAGGTAAATTACACCAAATCAACATTGGTAGAGTGAATGACTTATTTTATACCATTTTTAATGTAAGATAAATGTTTTAAACACTAAAATGAGAGAATGTTTTAATTTTTAAAATCTAAAATTATAAAATATAATTTATTGATCTCTTAATATGTCGTTTTAAAAAATTGAACATGAAAAAAAGAAATAAAGAAAATGACAGTTTATATAGACAAAGATGGGTTAAAGTTATGAAAAAAAAACAAAGTGAAAATGACGTAGAACTACTTTTATTAGAAACATGAAACCTATTAGACGGATACATGGGTAAAGAGCTAAGTTTGGTTTTAACATTATAGTATGGGTTGAAACACTACAAATGCACGTCTTTGAATTAAAATGATATATACATGTACATATTACTTAGCTATTTAATGTATTTGTTTAACATTGTAGCCTTCTCAAGGTGACTAGGTCTATTACACCAAATCAATACTGATAGAGTGAATGACTTACGTTATACCATTTTTAAAAGTTAAATATATGTTTTAAACATTAAAACAAGAGAATATGCATATTTTTAACGACTAATTTTATTGACTTTAGTTGTAATGTATTGATATTTGAATTTTTTAAATCTAAAATTACAAAATATAATGTATTGATATCATAATATGTTGTATTAAAAAAATGAATATGAACAAATGAAATGAAGAAAATGACAGTTTATATAGACAAAGATGGGTTAAAGTTATGAAAACAAAATAAAATTTGAAAATGACGCAGAACTACTTTCATTAGAAACGTGAAACCTATTTGATGGATACATGGGTAGAGAGGTAAGTTTGCTTTGAATATTACAGGATGGGTTGAAACACTCCAAATGCATCTCTTTAAATTAAAATGACATATACATATACATATTAATTAGCTACTTAATGTATTTGTTTAACATAATAGCCTTCTCAAGGTGGCTAGGTGAATTACACCAAATCACCATTGGTAGAGTGAATGAATAATTTTATACCATTTTTAATATAAGATATACGTATTAAACAGTAAAATGAGAGAATATTTAAACTTTTAAAATCTAAAATTATAAAATATAATGTTTTGATATCATAATATGTTGTTTTAGAAAATTGAACATGAAAAAAAGAAATAAAGAAAATGACAGTTTATATAGACAAAGATGGGTTAAAGTTATGAAAACAAAACAAAATGTGAAAATGACGTAGAACTACTTTTATTAGAAACATTAAACCTATTAGATGGATACATGGGTAAGGAGCTAAGTTTGGTTTTAACATTATAGTATAGGTTAAAACACTCCGAATGTTTTAAACACTAAAATAAGAGAATATGCTTATTTTTTATGATTAATTTTATTTACTTAAGTTGTAACGTATTGATATTTGAATTTTTTAAATCTAAAATTATAAAATATAATGTATTGATATCATAATATGTTGTTTTAAAAAATTCAACATGAAAAAAAGAAATAAAGAAAAAGAAAGTTTATATAGACAAAGATGAGTTAAAGTTATGAAAACAAAACAAAATGTGAAAATAACGTAGAACTACTTTTATTTGAAACGTGAAACCTATTAGATGGATACATGGGTAGAGAGGTAAGTTTGCTTTGAATATTGTAGGATGGGTTGAAACACTCCAAATGCATCTCTTTGAATTAAAATGATATATACATATACATATTAATTAGCTACTTAATGTATTTGTTTAACATTATAGCCTTCTCAAGGTGGCTAGGTTAATTACACCAAATCAACATTGGTAGAGTGAATGACTTATTTTATACCATTTTTAATGTAAGATAAATGTTTTAAACACTAAAATGAGAGAATATTTTAATTTTTTAAATCTAAAATTATAAAATATAATGTATTGATCTCTTAATATGTTGTTTTAAAAAATTGAACATGAAAAAAACAAATAAAGAAAATAACAGTTTATATAACAAAGATGGGTAAAAGTTCGAAAAACAAAACAAAGTGAAAATGACGTAGAACTACTTTTATTAGAAACATGAAACCTATTAGACGGATACATGGGTAAAGAGCTAAGTTTGGTTTTAACATTATAGTATGGGTTGAAACACTACAAATGCACGTCTTAGAATTAAAATGATATATACATGTACATATTACTTAGCTATTTAATGTATTTGTTTAACATTGTAACCTTCTCAAGGTGACTAGGTCTATTACACCAAATCAACACTGATAGAGTGAATGACTTATGTTATACCATTTTTAAAAGTTAAATATATGTTTTAAACACTAAAACAAGAGAATATGCATATTTTTAATGACTAATTTTATTGACTTTATTGATATTTGAATTTTTTAAATCTAAAATTATAAAATATAATGTATTGATATCATAATATATTGTTTTAAAAAAATGAATAAGAAAAAATGAAATGAAGAAAATGACAGTTTATATAGACAAAGATGGGTTAAAGTTATGAAAACAAAATAAAATGTGAAAATGACGTAAAACTACTTTCATTTGAAACGTGAAACCTATTAGATGGATACATGGGTAGAGAGGTAAGTTTGCTTTGAATATTTCAGGATGGGTTGAAACACTCCAAATGCATCTCTTTAAATTAAAAGACATATACATATACATATTAACTAGCTACTTAATGTATTTGTTTAACATAAAGCCTTCTCAAGGTAGCTAGGTTAGTTACATCAAATCACCATTGGTAGAGTGAATGATTTGTTTTATACCATTTTTAATATAAGATATATGTTTTAAACACTAAAATGAGAGAATATTTAAACTTTTAAAATCTAAAATTATAAAATATAATGTATTGACATCATAATATGTTGTTTTAGAAAATTGAACATGAAAAAAAGAAATAAAGAAAATGACAGTTTATATAGACAAAGATGAGTTAGAGTTATGAAAACAAAACAAAATGTGAAAATGACGTAGAACTAATTTTATTAGAAACATTAAACCTATTAGACAGATACATGGGTAAAGAGCTAAGTTTGGTTTTAACATTATAGTATGGGTTAAAACACTCCAAATGTTTTAAACACTAAAATAAGACAATATGCTTATTTTTTATGATTAATTTTATTTACTTAAGTTGTAACGTATTGATATTTGATTTTTTAAATCTAAAATTATAAAATATAATGTATTGATATCATAATATGTTGTTTTAAAAAATTCAACATGAAAAAAAGAAATAAAGAAAAAGAAAGTTTATATAGACAAAGATGAGTTAAAGTTATGAAAACAAAACAAAATGTGAAAATAACGTAGAACTACTTTTATTTGAAACGTGAAACCTATTAGATGGATACATGGGTAGAGAGGTAAGTTTGCTTTGAATATTGTAGGATGGGTTGAAACACTCCAAATGCATCTCTTTGAATTAAAATGATATATACATATACATATTAATTAGCTACTTAATGTATTTGTTTAACATAATAGCCTTCTCAAGGTTGCTAGGTTAATTACACCAAATCAACATTGGTAGAGTGAATGACTTATTTTATACCATTTTTAATGTAAGATAAATGTTTTAAACACTAAAATGAGAGAATATTTTAATTTTTAAAATCTAAAATTATAAAATATAATTTATTGATCTCTTAATATGTTGTTTTAAAAAATTGAACATGAAAAAAAGAAATAAAGAAAATGACAGTTTATATAGACAAAGATGGGTTAAAGTTCGGAAAACAAAACAAAGTGAAAATGACGTAGAACTACTTTTATTAGAAACATGAAACCTATTAGACGGATACATGGGTAAAGAGCTAAGTTTGGTTTTAACATTATAGTATGGGTTGAAACACTACAAATGCACGTCTTAGAATTAAAATGATATATACATGTACATATTACTTAGCTATTTAATGTATTTGTTTAACATTGTAACCTTCTCAAGGTGACTAGGTCTATTACACCAAATCAACACTGATAGAGTGAATGACTTATGTTATACCATTTTTAAAAGTTAAATATATGTTTTAAACACTAAAACAAGAGAATATGCATATTTTTAATGACTAATTTTATTGACTTTATTGATATTTGAATTTTTTAAATCTAAAATTATAAAATATAATGTATTGATATCATAATATGTTTTAAAAAAATGAATAAGAAAAAATGAAATGAAGAAAATGACAGTTTATATAGACAAAGATGGGTTAAAGTTATGAAAACAAAATAAAATGTGAAAATGACGTAAAACTACTTTCATTTGAAACGTGAAACCTATTAGATGGATACATGGGTAGAGAGGTAAGTTTGCTTTGAATATTTCAGGATGGGTTGAAACACTCCAAATGCATCTCTTTAAATTAAAAAGACATATACATATACATATTAACTAGCTACTTAATGTATTTGTTTAACATAAAGCCTTCTCAAGGTGGCTAGGTTAGTTACATCAAATCACCATTGGTAGAGTGAATGATTTGTTTTATACCATTTTTAATATAAGATATATGTTTTAAACACTAAAATGAGAGAATATTTAAACTTTTAAATTCTAAAATTATAAAATATAATGTATTGACATCATAATATGTTGTTTTAGAAAATTGAACATGAAAAAAAGAAATAAAGAAAATGACAGTTTATATAGACAAAGATGGGTTAAAGTTATGAAAACAAAACAAAATGTGAAAATGACGTAGAACTAATTTTATTAGAAACATTAAACCTATTAGATGGATACATGGGTAAAGAGCTAAGTTTGGTTTTAACATTATAGTATGGGTTAAAACACTCCAAATGTTTTAAACACTAAAATAAGACAATATGCTTATTTTTTATGATTAATTTTATTTACTTAAGTTGTAACGTATTGATATTTGAATTTTTTAAATCTAAAATTATAAAATATAATGTATTGATATCATAATATGTTGTTTTAAAAAATTCAACATGAAAAAAAGAAATAAAGAAAAAGAAAGTTTATATAGACAAAGGTGAGTTAAAGTTATGAAAACAAAACAAAATGTGAAAATAACGTAGAACTACTTTTATTTAAAACGTGAAACCTATTAGATGGATACATGGGTAGAGAGGTAAGTTTGCTTTGAATATTTTAGGATGGGTTGAAACACTCCAAATGCATCTCTTTGAATTAAAATGATATATACATATACATATTAATTAGCTACTTGTATTTGTTTAACATAATAGCCTTCTCAAGGTGGCTAGGTAAATTACACCAAATCACCATTGGTAGAGTGAATGACTTATTTTATACCATTTTTAATGTAAGATAAATGTTTTAAACACTAAAATGAGAGAATATTTTAATTTTTAAAATCTAAAATTATAAAATATAATTTATTGATCTCTTAATATGTTGTTTTAAAAATTGAACATGAAAAAAAGAAATAAAGAAAATGACAGTTTATATAGACAAAGATGAGTTAGAGTTATGAAAACAAAACAAAATGTGAAAATGACGTAGAACTAATTTTATTAGAAACATTAAACCTATTAGACAGATACATGGGTAAAGAGCTAAGTTTGGTTTTAACATTATAGTATGGGTTAAAACACTCCAAATGTTTTAAACACTAAAATAAGACAATATGCTTATTTTTTATGATTAATTTTATTTACTTAAGTTGTAACGTATTGATATTTGAATTTTTTAAATCTAAAATTATAAAATATAATGTATTGATATCAAAATATGTTGTTTTAAAAAATTCAACATGAAAAAAAGAAATAAAGAAAAAGAAAGTTTATATAGACAAAGATGAGTTAAAGTTATGAAAACAAAACAAAATGTGAAAATAACGTAGAACTACTTTTATTTGAAACGTGAAACCTATTAGATGGATACATGGGTAGAGAGGTAAGTTTGCTTTGAATATTGTAGGATGGGTTGAAACACTCCAAATGCATCTCTTTGAATTAAAATGATATATACATATACATATTAATTAGCTACTTAATGTATTTGTTTAACATAATAGCCTTCTCAAGGTTGCTAGGTTAATTACACCAAATCAACATTGGTAGAGTGAATGACTTATTTTATACCATTTTTAATGTAAGATAAATGTTTTAAACACTAAAATGAGAGAATATTTTAATTTTTAAAATCTAAAATTATAAAATATAATTTATTGATCTCTTAATATGTTGTTTTAAAAAATTGAACATGAAAAAAAGAAATAAAGAAAATGACAGTTTATATAGACAAAGATGGGTTAAAGTTCGGAAAACAAAACAAAGTGAAAATGACGTAGAACTACTTTTATTAGAAACATGAAACCTATTAGACGGATGCATGGGTAAAGAGCTAAGTTTGGTTTTAACATTATAGTATGGGTTGAAACACTACAAATGCACGTCTTTGAATTAAAATGATATATACATGTACATATTACTTAGCTATTTAATGTATTTCTTTAACATTGTAGCCTTCTCAAGGTGACTAGGTCTATTACACAAAATCAACACTGATAGAGTGAATGACTTATGTTATACCATTTTTAAAAGTTAAATATATGTTTTAAACATTAAAACAAGAGAATATGCATATTTTTAATGACTAATTTTATTGACTTTAGTTGTAATGTATTGATATTTGAATTTTTTAAATCTTAAATGACAAAATATAATGTATTGATATCATAATATGTTGTATTAAAAAAATGAATATGAAAAAATGAAATGAAGAAAATGACAGTTTATATAGACAAAGATGGGTTAAAGTTATGAAAACAAAATAAAATGTGAAAATGACGTAGAACTACTTTCATTAGAAACGTGAAACCTATTAGATGGATACATGGGTAGAGAGGTAAGTTTGCTTTGAATATTTCAGGATGGGTTGAAACACTCCAAATGCATCTCTTTAAATTAAAATGACATATACATATACATATTAATTAGCTACTTAATGTATTTGTTTAACATAATAGCCTTCTCAAGGTGGCTAGGTTAATTACACCAAATCACCATTGGTAGAGTGAATGACTTATTTTATACCATTTTTAATATAAGATATATGTTTTAAACACTAAAATGAGAGAATATTTAAACTTTTAAAATCTAAAATTATAAAATATAATGTATTGATATCATAATATGTTGTTTTAAAAAATTCAACATGAAAAAAAGAAATAAAGAAAAAGAAAGTTTATATAGACAAAGATGAGTTAAAGTTATGAAAACAAAACAAAATGTGAAAATAACGTAGAACTACTTTTATTTGAAACGTGAAACCTATTAGATGGATACATGGGTAGAGAGGTAAGTTTGCTTTGAATATTGTAGGATGGGTTGAAACACTCCAAATGCATCTCTTTGAATTAAAATGATATATACATATACATATTAATTAGCTACTTAATGTATTTGTTTAACATAATAGCCTTCTCAAGGTCGCTAGGTTAATTACACCAAATCAACATTCGTTGAGTGAATGACTTATTTTATACCACTTTTAATGTAAGATAAATGTTTTAAACACTAAAATGAGAGAAAATTTTAATTTTTTAAATCTAAAATAATAAAATATAATGTATTGATCTCTTAATATGTTGATTTAAAAAATTGAACATGAAAAAAAGAAATAAAGAAAATGACAGTTTATATAGACAAAGATGGGTAAAAGTATGGAAAACAAAACAAAGTGAAAATGACGTAGAACTACTTTTATTAGAAACATGAAACCTATTAGACGGATACATGGGTAAAGAGCTAAGTTTGGTTTTAACATTATAGTATGGGTTGAAACACTACAAATGCACGTCTTTGAATTAAAATGATATATACATGTACATATTACTTAGCTATTTAATGTATTTCTTTAACATTGTAGCCTTCTCAAGGTGACTAGGTCTATTACACCAAATCAATACTGATAGAGTGAATGACTTATGTTATACCATTTTTAAAAGTTAAATATATGTTTTAAACATTAAAACAAGAGAATATGCATATTTTTAATGACTAATTTTATTGACTTTAGTTGTAATGTATTGATATTTGAATTTTTTAAATCTAAAATGACAAAATATAATGTATTGATATCATAATATGTTGTTTTAAAAAAATTAATATGAAAAAATGAAATGAAGAAAATGACAGTTTATATAGACAAAGATGGGTTAGAGTTATGAAAACAAAATAAAATGTGAAAATGACGTAGAACTACTTTCATTAGAAACGTGAAACCTATTAGATGGATACATGGGTAGAGAGGTAAGTTTGCTTTGAATATTTCAGGATTGGTTGAAACACTCCAAATGCATCTCTTTAAATTAAAATGACATATACATATACATATTAAGTAGCTACTTAATGTATTTGTTTAACATAATAGCCTTCTCAAGGTGGCTAGGTTAATTACACCAAATCACCATTGGTAGAGTGAATGACTTGTTTTATACCATTTTTAATATAAGATATATGTTTTAAACACTAAAATGAGAGAATATTTAAACTTTTAAAATCTAAAATTATAAAATATAATGTATTGACATCATAATATGTTGTTTTAGAAAATTGAACATGAAAAAAAGAAATAAAGAAAATGACAGTTTATATAGACAAAGATGGGTTAAAGTTATGAAAACAAAACAAAATGTGAAAATGACGTAGAACTACTTTTATTAGAAACATTAAACCTATTAGACGGATACATGGGTAAAGAGCTAAGTTTGGTTTTAACATTATAGTATGGGTTAAAACACTCCAAATGTTTTAAACACTAAAATAAGACGATATGCTTATTTTTTATGATTAATTTTATTTACTTAAGTTGTAACGTATTGATATTTGAATTTTTTAAATCTAAAATTATAAAATATAATGTATTGATATCATAATATGTTGTATTAAAAAAATGAATATGAAAAAATGAAATGAAGAAAATGACAGTTTATATAGACAAAGATGGGTTAAAGTTATGAAAACAAAATAAAATGTGAAAATGACGTAGAACTACTTTCATTAGAAACGTGAAACCTATTAGATGGATACATGGGTAGAGAGGTAAGTTTGCTTTGAATATTTCAGGATGGGTTGAAACACTCCAAATGCATCTCTTTAAATTAAAATGAAATATACATATACATATTAATTAGCTACTTAATGTATTTGTTTAACATAATAGCCTTCTCAAGGTGGCTAGGTTAATTACACCAAATCACCATTGGTAGAGTGAATGACTTATTTTATACCATTTTTAATATAAGATATATGTTTTAAACACTAAAATGAGAGAATATTTAAACTTTTAAAATCTAAAATTATAAAATATAATGTATTGACATCATAATATGTTGTTTTAGAAAATTGAACATGCAAAAAAGAAATAAAGTAAATGACAGTTTATATAGACAAATGAGTTAAAGTTATGAAAACTAAACAAAATGTGAAAATGACGTAGAACTAATTTTATTAGAAACATTAAACCTATTAGACAGATACATGGGTAAAGAGCTAAGTTTGGTTTTAACATTATAGTATGGGTTAAAACACTCCAAATGTTTTAAACACTAAAATAAGACAATATGCTTAATTTTTATGATTAATTTTATTTACTTAAGTTGTAACGTATTGATATTTGAATTTTTTAAATCTAAAATTATAAAATATAATGTATTGATATCATAATATGTTGTTTTAAAAAATTCAACATGAAAAAAAGAAATAAAGAAAAAGAAAGTTTATATAGACAAAGATGAGTTAAAGTTATGAAAACAAAACAAAATGTGAAAATAACGTAGAACTACTTTTATTTGAAACGTGAAACCTATTAGATGGATACATGGGTAGAGAGGTAAGTTTGCTTTGAATATTGTAGGATGGGTTGAAACACTCCAAATGCATCTCTTTGAATTAAAATGATATATACATATACATATTAATTAGCTACTTAATGTATTTGTTTAACATAATAGCCTTCTCAAGGTGGCTAGGTTAATTACACCAAATCAACATTGGTAGAGTGAATGACTTATTTTATACCATTTTTAATGTAAGATAAATGTTTTAAACACTAAAATGAGAGAAATTTTAATTTTTTAAATCTAAAATAATAAAATATAATGTATTGATCTCTTAATATGTTGATTTAAAAAATTGAACATGTAAAAAAGAAATAAAGAAAATGACAGTTTATATAGACAAAGATGGGTAAAAGTATGGAAAACAAAACAAAGTGAAAATGACGTAGAACTACTTTTATTAGAAACATGAAACCTATTAGACGGATACATGGGTAAAGAGCTAAGTTTGGTTTTAACATTATAGTATGGGTTGAAACACTACAAATGCACGTCTTTGAATTAAAATGATATATACATGTACATATTACTTAGCTATTTAATGTATTTCTTTAACATTGTAGCCTTCTCAAGGTGACTAGGTCTATTACACCAAATCAATACTGATAGAGTGAATGACTTATGTTATACCATTTTTAAAAGTTAAATATATGTTTTAAACACTAAAACAAGAGAATATGCATATTTTTAATGACTAATTTTATTGACTTTAGTTTTAATGTTTTGATATTTGAATTTTTTAAATCAAAATTTATAAAATATAATGTATTGATATCATAATATGTTGTTTTAAAAAAATGAATATGAAAAAATGAAATGAAGAAAATGACAGTTTATATAGACAAAGATGGGTTAAAGTTATGAAAACAAAATAAAATGTAAAAATGACGTAGAACTACTTTCATTAGAAACGTGAAACCTATTAGATGGATACATGGGTAGAGAGGTAAGTTTGCTTTGAATATTTCAGGATTGGTTGAAACACTCCAAATGCATCTCTTTAAATTAAAATGACATATACATATACATATTAAGTAGCTACTTAATGTATTTGTTTAACATAATAGCCTTCTCAAGGTGGCTAGGTTAATTACACCAAATCACCATTGGTAGAGTGAATGACTTGTTTTATACCATTTTTAATATAAGATATATGTTTTAAACACTAAAATGAGAGAATATTTAAACTTTTAAAATCTAAAATTATAAAATATAATGTATTGACATCATAATATGTTGTTTTAGAAAATTGAACATGAAAAAAAGAAATAAAGAAAATGACAGTTTATATAGACAAAGATGAGTTAAAGTTATGAAAACAAAACAAAATGTGAAAATGACGTAGAACTAATTTTATTAGAAACATTAAACCTATTAGACAGATACATGGGTAAAGAGCTAAGTTTGGTTTTAACATTATAGTATGGGTTAAAACACTCCAAATGTTTTAAACACTAAAATAAGACAATATGCTTATTTTTTATGATTAATTTTATTTACTTAAGTTGTAACGTATTGATATTTGAATTTTTTAAATCTAAAATTATAAAATATAATGTATTGATATCATAATATGTTGTTTTAAAAAATTCAACATGAAAAAAAGAAATAAAGAAAAAGAAAGTTTATATAGACAAAGATGAGTTAAAGTTATGAAAACAAAACAAAATGTGAAAATAACGTAGAACTACTTTTATTTGAAACGTGAAACCTATTAGATGGATACATGGGTAGAGAGGTAAGTTTGCTTTGAATATTGTAGGATGGGTTGAAACACTCCAAATGCATCTCTTTGAATTAAAATGATATATACATATACATATTAATTAGCTACTTAATGTATTTGTTTAACATAAAGCCTTCTCAAGGTGGCTAGGTAATTACACCAAATCAACATTGGTAGAGTGAATGACTTATTTTATACCATTTTTAATGTAAGATAAATGTTTTAAACACTAAAATGAGAGAATGTTTTAATTTTTAAAATCTAAAATTATAAAATATAATTTATTGATCTCTTAATATGTCGTTTTAAAAAATTGAACATGAAAAAAAGAAATAAAGAAAATGACAGTTTATATAGACAAAGATGGGTTAAAGTTATGAAAAAAAACAAAGTGAAAATGACGTAGAACTACTTTTATTAGAAACATGAAACCTATTAGACGGATACATGGGTAAAGAGCTAAGTTTGGTTTTAACATTATAGTATGGGTTGAAACACTACAAATGCACGTCTTTGAATTAAAATGATATATACATGTACATATTACTTAGCTATTTAATGTATTTGTTTAACATTGTAGCCTTCTCAAGGTGACTAGGTCTATTACACCAAATCAATACTGATAGAGTGAATGACTTACGTTATACCATTTTTAAAAGTTAAATATATGTTTTAAACATTAAAACAAGAGAATATGCATATTTTTAACGACTAATTTTATTGACTTTAGTTGTAATGTATTGATATTTGAATTTTTTAAATCTAAAATTACAAAATATAATGTATTGATATCATAATATGTTGTATTAAAAAAATGAATATGAACAAATGAAATGAAGAAAATGACAGTTTATATAGACAAAGATGGGTTAAAGTTATGAAAACAAAATAAAATTGAAAATGACGCAGAACTACTTTCATTAGAAACGTGAAACCTATTTGATGGATACATGGGTAGAGAGGTAAGTTTGCTTTGAATATTACAGGATTGGTTGAAACACTCCAAATGCATCTCTTTAAATTAAAATGACATATACATATACATATTAATTAGCTACTTAATGTATTTGTTTAACATAATAGCCTTCTCAAGGTGGCTAGGTGAATTACACCAAATCACCATTGGTAGAGTGAATGAATAATTTTATACCATTTTTAATATAAGATATACGTATTAAACAGTAAAATGAGAGAATATTTAAACTTTTAAAATCTAAAATTATAAAATATAATGTTTTGATATCATAATATGTTGTTTTAGAAAATTGAACATGAAAAAAAGAAATAAAGAAAATGACAGTTTATATAGACAAAGATGGGTTAAAGTTATGAAAACAAAACAAAATGTGAAAATGACGTAGAACTACTTTTATTAGAAACATTAAACCTATTAGATGGATACATGGGTAAGGAGCTAAGTTTGGTTTTAACATTATAGTATCGGTTAAAACACTCCGAATGTTTTAAACACTAAAATAAGAGAATATGCTTATTTTTTATGATTAATTTTATTTACTTAAGTTGTAACGTATTGATATTTGAATTTTTTAAATCTAAAATTATAAAATATAATGTATTGATATCATAATATGTTGTTTTAAAAAATTCAACATGAAAAAAAGAAATAAAGAAAAAGAAAGTTTATATAGACAAAGATGAGTTAAAGTTATGAAAACAAAACAAAATGTGAAAATAACGTAGAACTACTTTTATTTGAAACGTGAAACCTATTAGATGGATACATGGGTAGAGAGGTAAGTTTGCTTTGAATATTGTAGGATGGGTTGAAACACTCCAAATGCATCTCTTTGAATTAAAATGATATATACATATACATATTAATTAGCTACTTAATGTATTTGTTTAAATAAAAGCCTTCTCAAGGTGGCTAGGTAAATTACACCAAATCAACATTGGTAGAGTGAATGACTTATTTTATACCATTTTTAATGTAAGATAAATGTTTTAAACACTAAAATGAGAGAATGTTTTAATTTTTAAAATCTAAAATTATAAAATATAATTTATTG
This sequence comes from Lathyrus oleraceus, assembly GCF_024323335.1. Classification (NCBI taxonomy): domain Eukaryota; kingdom Viridiplantae; phylum Streptophyta; class Magnoliopsida; order Fabales; family Fabaceae; genus Lathyrus; species Lathyrus oleraceus. Next base: position 38,796 of record NW_026112452.1, read on the forward strand.
ATCTCTTAATATGTCGTTTTAAAAAATTGAACATGAAAAAAAGAAATAAAGAAAATGACAGTTTATATAGACAAAGATGGGTTAAAGTTATGAAAAAAAAACAAAGTGAAAATGACGTAGAACTACTTTTATTAGAAACATGAAACCTATTAGACGGATACATGGGTAAAGAGCTAAGTTTGGTTTTAACATTATAGTATGGGTTGAAACACTACAAATGCACGTCTTTGAATTAAAATGATAAATACATGTACATATTACTTAGCTATTTAATGTATTTGTTTAACATTGTAGCCTTCTCAAGGTGACTAGGTCTATTACACCAAATCAATACTGATAGAGTGAATGACTTACGTTATACCATTTTTAAAAGTTAAATATATGTTTTAAACATTAAAACAAGAGAATATGCATATTTTTAACGACTAATTTTATTGACTTTAGTTGTAATGTATTGATATTTGAATTTTTTAAATCTAAAATTACAAAATATAATGTATTGATATCATAATATGTTGTATTAAAAAAATGAATATGAACAAATGAAATGAAGAAAATGACAGTTTATATAGACAAAGATGGGTTAAAGTTATGAAAACAAAATAAAATTTGAAAATGACGCAGAACTACTTTCATTAGAAACGTGAAACCTATTTGATGGATACATGGGTAGAGAGGTAAGTTTGCTTTGAATATTACAGGATTGGTTGAAACACTCCAAATGCATCTCTTTAAATTAAAATGACATATACATATACATATTAATTAGCTACTTAATGTATTTGTTTAACATAATAGCCTTCTCAAGGTGGCTAGGTGAATTACACCAAATCACCATTGGTAGAGTGAATGAATAATTTTATACCATTTTTAATATAAGATATACGTATTAAACAGTAAAATGAGAGAATATTTAAACTTTTAAAATCTAAAATTATAAAATATAATGTTTTGATATCATAATATGTTGTTTTAGAAAATTGAACATGAAAAAAAGAAATAAAGAAAATGACAGTTTATATAGACAAAGATGGGTTAAAGTTATGAAAACAAAACAAAATGTGAAAATGACGTAGAACTACTTTTATTAGAAACATTAAACCTATTAGATGGATACATGGGTAAGGAGCTAAGTTTGGTTTTAACATTATAGTATCGGTTAAAACACTCCGAATGTTTTAAACACTAAAATAAGAGAATATGCTTATTTTTTATGATTAATTTTATTTACTTAAGTTGTAACGTATTGATATTTGAATTTTTAAAACTAAAATTATAAAATATAATGTATTGATATCATAATATGTTGTTTTAAAAAATTCAACATGAAAAAAAGAAATAAAGAAAAAGAAAGTTTATATAGACAAAGATGAGTTAAAGTTATGAAAACAAAACAAAATGTGAAAATAACGTAGAACTACTTTTATTTGAAACGTGAAACCTATTAGATGGATACATGGGTAGAGAGGTAAGTTTGCTTTGAATATTGTAGGATGGGTTGAAACACTCCAAATGCATCTCTTTGAATTAAAATGATATATACATATACATATTAATTAGCTACTTAATGTATTTGTTTAAATAAAGCCTTCTCAAGGTGGCTAGGTAAATTACACCAAATCAACATTGGTAGAGTGAATGACTTATTTTATACCATTTTTAATGTAAGATAAATGTTTTAAACACTAAAATGAGAGAATGTTTTAATTTTTAAAATCTAAAATTATAAAATATAATTTATTGATCTCTTAATATGTTGTTTTAAAAAATTGAACATGAAAAAAAGAAATAAAGAAAATGACAGTTTATATAGACAAAGATGGGTTAAAGTTATGAAAAAAAACAAAGTGAAAATGACGTAGAACTACTTTTATTAGAAACATGAAACCTATTAGACGGATACATGGGTAAAGAGCTAAGTTTGGTTTTAACATTATAGTATGGGTTGAAACACTACAAATGCACGTCTTTGAATTAAAATGATAATACATGTACATATTACTTAGCTATTTAATGTATTTGTTTAACATTGTAGCCTTCTCAAGGTGACTAGGTCTATTACACCAAATCAATACTGATAGAGTGAATGACTTACGTTATACCATTTTTAAAAGTTAAATATATGTTTTAAACATTAAAACAAGAGAATATGCATATTTTTAACGACTAATTTTATTGACTTTAGTTGTAATGTATTGATATTTGAATTTTTTAAATCTAAAATTACAAAATATAATGTATTGATATCATAATATGTTGTATTAAAAAAATGAATATGAACAAATGAAATGAAGAAAATGACAGTTTATATAGACAAAGATGGGTTAAAGTTATGAAAACAAAATAAAATTTGAAAATGACGCAGAACTACTTTCATTAGAAACGTGAAACCTATTTGATGGATACATGGGTAGAGAGGTAAGTTTGCTTTGAATATTACAGGATTGGTTGAAACACTCCAAATGCATCTCTTTAAATTAAAATGACATATACATATACATATTAATTAGCTACTTAATGTATTTGTTTAACATAATAGCCTTCTCAAGGTGGCTAGGTGAATTACACCAAATCACCATTGGTAGAGTGAATGAATAATTTTATACCATTTTTAATATAAGATATACGTATTAAACAGTAAAATGAGAGAATATTTAAACTTTTAAAATCTAAAATTATAAAATATAATGTTTTGATATCATAATATGTTGTTTTAGAAAATTGAACATGAAAAAAAGAAATAAAGAAAATGACAGTTTATATAGACAAAGATGGGTTAAAGTTATGAAAACAAAACAAAATGTGAAAATGACGTAGAACTACTTTTATTAGAAACATTAAACCTATTAGATGGATACATGGGTAAGGAGCTAAGTTTGGTTTTAACATTATAGTATGGGTTAAAACACTCCAAATGTTTTAAACACTAAAATAAGAGAATATGCTTATTTTTTATGATTAATTTTATTTACTTAAGTTGTAACGTATTGATATTTGAATTTTTTAAATCTAAAATTATAAAATATAATGTATTGATATCATAATATGTTGTTTTAAAAAATTCAACATGAAAAAAAGAAATAAAGAAAAAGAAAGTTTATATAGACAAAGATGAGTTAAAGTTATGAAAACAAAACAAAATGTGAAAATAACGTAGAACTACTTTTATTTGAAACGTGAAACCTATTAGATGGATACATGGGTAGAGAGGTAAGTTTGCTTTGAATATTGTAGGATGGGTTGAAACACTCCAAATGCATCTCTTTGAATTAAAATGATATATACATATACATATTAATTAGCTACTTAATGTATTTGTTTAACATTATAGCCTTCTCAAGGTGGCTAGGTTAATTACACCAAATCAACATTGGTAGAGTGAATGACTTATTTTATACCATTTTTAATGTAAGGTAAATGTTTTAAACACTAAAATGAGAGAATATTTTAATTTTTTAAATCTAAAATTATAAAATATAATGTATTGATCTCTTAATATGTTGTTTTAAAAAATTGAACATGAAAAAAACAAATAAAGAAAATAACAGTTTATATAACAAAGATGGGTTAAAGTTATGAAAAAAAAACAAAGTGAAAATGACGTAGAACTACTTTTATTAGAAACATGAAACCTATTAGACGGATACATGGGTAAAGAGCTAAGTTTGGTTTTAACATTATAGTATGGGTTGAAACACTACAAATGCACGTCTTTGAATTAAAATGATATATACATGTACATATTACTTAGCTATTTAATGTATTTCTTTAACATTGTAGCCTTCTCAAGGTGACTAGGTCTATTACACCAAATCAATACTGATAGAGTGAATGACTTATGTTATACCATTTTTAAAAGTTAAATATATGTTTTAAACATTAAAACAAGAGAATATGCATATTTTTAATGACTAATTTTATTGACTTTAGTTGTAATGTATTGATATTTGAATTTTTTAAATCTAAAATGACAAAATATAATGTATTGATATCATAATATGTTGTTTTAAAAAAATTAATATGAAAAAATGAAATGAAGAAAATGACAGTTTATATAGACAAAGATGGGTTAGAGTTATGAAAACAAAATAAAATGTGAAAATGACGTAGAACTACTTTCATTAGAAACGTGAAACCTATTAGATGGATACATGGGTAGAGAGGTAAGTTTGCTTTGAATATTTCAGGATTGGTTGAAACACTCCAAATGCATCTCTTTAAATTAAAATGACATATACATATACATATTAAGTAGCTACTTAATGTATTTGTTTAACATAATAGCCTTCTCAAGGTGGCTAGGTGAATTACACCAAATCACCATTGGTAGAGTGAATGAATAATTTTATACCATTTTTAATATAAGATATACGTATTAAACAGTAAAATGAGAGAATATTTAAACTTTTGAAATCTAAAATTATAAAATATAATGTTTTGATATCATAATATGTTGTTTTAGAAAATTGAACATGAAAAAAAGAAATAAAGAAAATGACAGTTTATATAGACAAAGATGGGTTAAAGTTATGAAAACAAAACAAAATGTGAAAATGACGTAGAACTACTTTTATTAGAAACATTAAACCTATTAGATGGATACATGGGTAAGGAGCTAAGTTTGGTTTTAACATTATAGTATAGGTTAAAACACTCCGAATGTTTTAAACACTAAAATAAGAGAATATGCTTATTTTTTATGATTAATTTTATTTACTTAAGTTGTAACGTATTGATATTTGAATTTTTTAAATCTAAAATTATAAAATATAATGTATTGATATCATAATATGTTGTTTTAAAAAATTCAACATGAAAAAAAGAAATAAAGAAAAAGAAAGTTTATATAGACAAAGATGAGTTAAAGTTATGAAAACAAAACAAAATGTGAAAATAACGTAGAACTACTTTTATTTGAAACGTGAAACCTATTAGATGGATACATGGGTAGAGAGGTAAGTTTGCTTTGAATATTGTAGGATGGGTTGAAACACTCCAAATGCATCTCTTTGAATTAAAATGATATATACATATACATATTAATTAGCTACTTAATGTATTTGTTTAACATTATAGCCTTCTCAAGGTGGCTAGGTTAATTACACCAAATCAACATTGGTAGAGTGAATGACTTATTTTATACCATTTTTAATGTAAGATAAATGTTTTAAACACTAAAATGAGAGAATATTTTAATTTTTTAAATCTAAAATTATAAAATATAATGTATTGATCTCTTAATATGTTGTTTTAAAAAATTGAACATGAAAAAAACAAATAAAGAAAATAACAGTTTATATAACAAAGATGGGTAAAAGTTCGAAAAACAAAACAAAGTGAAAATGACGTAGAACTACTTTTATTAGAAACATGAAACCTATTAGACGGATACATGGGTAAAGAGCTAAGTTTGGTTTTAACATTATAGTATGGGTTGAAACACTACAAATGCACGTCTTAGAATTAAAATGATATATACATGTACATATTACTTAGCTATTTAATGTATTTGTTTAACATTGTAACCTTCTCAAGGTGACTAGGTCTATTACACCAAATCAACACTGATAGAGTGAATGACTTATGTTATACCATTTTTAAAAGTTAAATATATGTGTTAAACACTAAAACAAGAGAATATGCATATTTTTAATGACAATTTTATTGACTTTATTGATATTTGAATTTTTTAAATCTAAAATTATAAAATATAATGTATTGATATCATAATATATTGTCTTAAAAAATGAATAAGAAAAAATGAAATGAAGAAAATGACAGTTTATATAGACAAAGATGGGTTAAAGTTATGAAAACAAAATAAAATGTGAAAATGACGTAAAACTACTTTCATTTGAAACGTGAAACCTATTAGATGGATACATGGGTAGAGAGGTAAGTTTGCTTTGAATATTTCAGGATGGGTTGAAACACTCCAAATGCATCTCTTTAAATTAAAAAGACATATACATATACATATTTACTAGCTACTTAATGTATTTGTTTAACATAAAGCCTTCTCAAGGTAGCTAGGTTAGTTACATCAAATCACCATTGGTAGAGTGAATGATTTGTTTTATACCATTTTTAATAAAAGATATATGTTTTAAACACTAAAATGAGAGTATATTTTAACTTTTAAATTCTAAAATTATAAAATATAATGTATTGACATCATAATATGTTATTTTAGAAAATTGAACATGAAAAAAAGAAATAAAGAAAATGACAGTTTATATAGACAAAGATGGGTTAAAGTTATGAAAACAAAACAAAATGTGAAAATGACGTAGAACTAATTTTATTAGAAACATTAAACCTATTAGACAGATACATGGGTAAAGAGCTAAGTTTGGTTTTAACATTATAGTATGGGTTAAAACACTCCAAATGTTTTAAACACTAGAATAAGACAATATGCTTATTTTTTATGATTAATTTTATTTACTTAAGTTGTAACGTATTGATATTTGAAATTTTTTAAATCTAAAATTATAAAATATAATGTATTGATATCATAATATGTTGTTTTAAAAAATTCAACATGAAAAAAAGAAATAAAAAAAAGAAAGTTTATATAGACAAAGATGAGTTAAAGTTATGAAAACAAAACAAAATGTGAAAATAACGTAGAACTACTTTTATTTGAAACGTGAAACCTATTAGATGGATACATGGGTAGAGAGGTAAGTTTGCTTTGAATATTTCAGGATGGGTTGAAACACTCCAAATGCATCTCTTTGAATTAAAATGATATATACATATACATATTAATTAGCTACTTAATGTATTTGTTTAACATAATAGCCTTCTCAAGGTTGCTAGGTTAATTACACCAAATCAACATTGGTAGAGTGAATGACTTATTTTATACCATTTTTAATGTAAGATAAATGTTTTAAACACTAAAATGAGAGAATATTTTAATTTTTAAAATCTAAAATTATAAAATATAATTTATTGATCTCTTAATATGTTGTTTTAAAAAATTGAACATGAAAAAAAGAAATAAAGAAAATGACATTTTATATAGACAAAGATGGGTTAAAGTTCGGAAAACAAAACAAAGTGAAAATGACGTAGAACTACTTTTATTAGAAACATGAAACTTATTAGACGGATACATGGGTAAAGAGCTAAGTTTGGTTTTAACATTATAGTATGGGTTGAAACACTACAAATGCACGTCTTTGAATTAAAATGATATATACATGTACATATTACTTAGCTATTTAATGTATTTCTTTAACATTGTAGCCTTCTCAAGGTGACTAGGTCTATTACACCAAATCAATACTGATAGAGTGAATGACTTATGTTATACCATTTTTAAAAGTTAAATATATGTTTTAAACATTAAAACAAGAGAATATGCATATTTTTAACGACTAATTTTATTGACTTTAGTTGTGATGTATTGATATTTGAATTTTTTAAATCTAAAATTACAAAATATAATGTATTGATATCATAATATGTTGTATTAAAAAAATGAATATGAACAAATGAAATGAAGAAAATGACAGTTTATATAGACAAAGATGGGTTAAAGTTATGAAAACAAAATAAAATTTGAAAATGACGCAGAACTACTTTCATTAGAAACGTGAAACCTATTTGATGGATACATGGGTAGAGAGGTAAGTTTGCTTTGAATATTACAGGATGGGTTGAAACACTCCAAATGCATCTCTTTAAATTAAAATGACATATACATATACATATTAGTTAGCTACTTAATGTATTTGTTTAACATAATAGCCTTCTCAAGGTGGCTAGGTGAATTACACCAAATCACCATTGGTAGAGTGAATGAATAATTTTATACCATTTTTAATATAAGATATACGTATTAAACAGTAAAATGAGAGAATATTTAAACTTTTGAAATCTAAAATTATAAAATATAATGTTTTGATATCATAATATGTTGTTTTAGAAAATTGAACATGAAAAAAAGAAATAAAGAAAATGACAGTTTATATAGACAAAGATGGGTTAAAGTTATGAAAACAAAACAAAATGTGAAAATGACGTAGAACTACTTTTATTAGAAACATTAAACCTATTAGATGGATACATGGGTAAGGAGCTAAGTTTGGTTTTAACATTATAGTATAGGTTAAAACACTCCGAATGTTTTAAACACTAAAATAAGAGAATATGCTTATTTTTTATGATTAATTTTATTTACTTAAGTTGTAACGTATTGATATTTGAATTTTTTAAATCTAAAATTATAAAATATAATGTATTGATATCATAATATGTTGTTTTAAAAAATTCAACATGAAAAAAAGAAATAAAGAAAAAGAAAGTTTATATAGACAAAGATGAGTTAAAGTTATGAAAACAAAACAAAATGTGAAAATAACGTAGAACTACTTTTATTTGAAACGTGAAACCTATTAGATGGATACATGGGTAGAGAGGTAAGTTTGCTTTGAATATTGTAGGATGGGTTGAAACACTCCAAATGCATCTCTTTGAATTAAAATGATATATACATATACATATTAATTAGCTACTTAATGTATTTGTTTAACATTATAGCCTTCTCAAGGTGGCTAGGTTAATTACACCAAATCAACATTGGTAGAGTGAATGACTTATTTTATACCATTTTTAATGTAAGATAAATGTTTTAAACACTAAAATGAGAGAATATTTTAATTTTTTAAATCTAAAATTATAAAATATAATGTATTGATCTCTTAATATGTTGTTTTAAAAAATTGAACATGAAAAAAACAAATAAAGAAAATAACAGTTTATATAACAAAGATGGGTAAAAGTTCGAAAAACAAAACAAAGTGAAAATGACGTAGAACTACTTTTATTAGAAACATGAAACCTATTAGACGGATACATGGGTAAAGAGCTAAGTTTGGTTTTAACATTATAGTATGGGTTGAAACACTACAAATGCACGTCTTAGAATTAAAATGATATATACATGTACATATTACTTAGCTATTTAATGTATTTGTTTAACATTGTAACCTTCTCAAGGTGACTAGGTCTATTACACCAAATCAACACTGATAGAGTGAATGACTTATGTTATACCATTTTTAAAAGTTAAATATATGTGTTAAACACTAAAACAAGAGAATATGCATATTTTTAATGACAAATTTTATTGACTTTATTGATATTTGAATTTTTTAAATCTAAAATTATAAAATATAATGTATTGATATCATAATATATTGTCTTAAAAAAATGAATAAGAAAAAATGAAATGAAGAAAATGACAGTTTATATAGACAAAGATGGGTTAAAGTTATGAAAACAAAATAAAATGTGAAAATGACGTAAAACTACTTTCATTTGAAACGTGAAACCTATTAGATGGATACATGGGTAGAGAGGTAAGTTTGCTTTGAATATTTCAGGATGGGTTGAAACACTCCAAATGCATCTCTTTAAATTAAAAAGACATATACATATACATATTAACTAGCTACTTAATGTATTTGTTTAACATAAAGCCTTCTCAAGGTAGCTAGGTTAGTTACATCAAATCACCATTGGTAGAGTGAATGATTTGTTTTATACCATTTTTAATAAAGATATATGTTTTAAACACTAAAATGAGAGAATATTTAAACTTTTAAATTCTAAAATTATAAAATATAATGTATTGACATCATAATATGTTATTTTAGAAAATTGAACATGAAAAAAAGAAATAAAGAAAATGACAGTTTATATAGACAAAGATGGGTTAAAGTTATGAAAACAAAACAAAATGTGAAAATGACGTAGAACTAATTTTATTAGAAACATTAAACCTATTAGACAGATACATGGGTAAAGAGCTAAGTTTGGTTTTAACATTATAGTATGGGTTAAAACACTCCAAATGTTTTAAACACTAGAATAAGACAATATGCTTATTTTTTATGATTAATTTTATTTACTTAAGTTGTAACGTATTGATATTTGAAATTTTTTAAATCTAAAATTATAAAATATAATGTATTGATATCATAATATGTTGTTTTAAAAAATTCAACATGAAAAAAAGAAATAAAAAAAAGAAAGTTTATATAGACAAAGATGAGTTAAAGTTATGAAAACAAAACAAAATGTGAAAATAACGTAGAACTACTTTTATTTGAAACGTGAAACCTATTAGATGGATACATGGGTAGAGAGGTAAGTTTGCTTTGAATATTGTAGGATGGGTTGAAACACTCCAAATGCATCTCTTTGAATTAAAATGATATATACATATACATATTAATTAGCTACTTAATGTATTTGTTTAACATAATAGCCTTCTCAAGGTTGCTAGGTTAATTACACCAAATCAACATTGGTAGAGTGAATGACTTATTTTATACCATTTTTAATGTAAGATAAATGTTTTAAACACTAAAATGAGAGAATATTTTAATTTTTAAAATCTAAAATTATAAAATATAATTTATTGATCTCTTAATATGTTGTTTTAAAAAATTGAACATGAAAAAAAGAAATAAAGAAAATGACATTTATATAGACAAAGATGGGTTAAAGTTCGGAAAACAAAACAAAGTGAAAATGACGTAGAACTACTTTTATTAGAAACATGAAACTTATTAGACGGATACATGGGTAAAGAGCTAAGTTTGGTTTTAACATTATAGTATGGGTTGAAACACTACAAATGCACGTCTTTGAATTAAAATGATATATACATGTACATATTACTTAGCTATTTAATGTATTTCTTTAACATTGTAGCCTTCTCAAGGTGACTAGGTCTATTACACCAAATCAATACTGATAGAGTGAATGACTTATGTTATACCATTTTTAAAAGTTAAATATATGTTTTAAACATTAAAACAAGAGAATATGCATATTTTTAACGACTAATTTTATTGACTTTAGTTGTGATGTATTGATATTTGAATTTTTAAATCTAAAATTACAAAATATAATGTATTGATATCATAATATGTTGTATTAAAAAAATGAATATGAAAAAATGAAATGAAGAAAATGACAGTTTATATAGACAAAGATGGGTTAAAGTTATGAAAACAAAATAAAATGTGAAAATGACGTAGAACTACTTTCATTAGAAACGTGAAACCTATTAGATGGATACATGGGTAGAGAGGTAAGTTTGCTTTGAATATTACAGGATGGGTTGAAACACTCCAAATGCATCTCTTTAAATTAAAATGACATATACATATACATATTAGTTAGCTACTTAATGTATTTGTTTAACATAATAGCCTTCTCAAGGTGGCTAGGTTAATTACACCAAATCACCATTGGTAGAGTGAATGAATTATTTTATACCATTTTTAATATAAGATATATGTTTTAAACACTAAAATGAGAGAATATTTAAACTTTTGAAATCTAAAATTATAAAATATAATGTTTTGATATCATAATATGTTGTTTTAGAAAATTGAACATGAAAAAAAGAAATAAAGAAAATGACAGTTTATATAGACAAAGATGGGTTAAAGTTATGAAAACAAAACAAAATGTGAAAATGACGTAGAACTACTTTTATTAGAAACATGAAACCTATTAGACGGATACATGGGTAAAGAGCTAAGTTTGGTTTTAACATTATAGTATGGGTTGAAACACTACAAATGCACGTCTTTGAATTAAAATGATATATACATGTACATATTACTTAGCTATTTAATGTATTTCTTTAACATTGTAGCCTTCTCAAGGTGACTAGGTCTATTACACCAAATCAATACTGATAGAGTGAATGACTTATGTTATACCATTTTTAAAAGTTAAATATATGTTTTAAACATTAAAACAAGAGAGTATGCATATTTTTAACGACTAATTTTATTGACTTTAGTTGTAATGTATTGATATTTGAATTTTTTAAATCTAAAATTACAAAATATAATGTATTGATATCATAATATGTTGTATTAAAAAAATGAATATGAACAAATGAAATGAAGAAAATGACAGTTTATATAGACAAAGATGGGTTAAAGTTATGAAAACAAAATAAAATTTGAAAATGACGCAGAACTACTTTCATTAGAAACGTGAAACCTATTTGATGGATACATGGGTAGAGAGGTAAGTTTGCTTTGAATATTACAGGATGGGTTGAAACACTCCAAATGCATCTCTTTAAATTAAAATGACATATACATATACATATTAGTTAGCTACTTAATGTATTTGTTTAACATAATAGCCTTCTCAAGGTGGCTAGGTGAATTACACCAAATCACCATTGGTAGAGTGAATGAATAATTTTATACCATTTTTAATATAAGATATACGTATTAAACACTAAAATGAGAGAATATTTAAACTTTTAAAATCTAAAATTATAAAATATAATGTTTTGATATCATAATATGTTGTTTTAGAAAATTGAACATGAAAAAAAGAAATAAAGAAAATGACAGTTTATATAGACAAAGATGGGTTAAAGTTATGAAAACAAAACAAAATGTGAAAATGACGTAGAACTACTTTTATTAGAAACATTAAACCTATTAGATGGATACATGGGTAAGGAGCTAAGTTTGGTTTTAACATTATAGTATAGGTTAAAACACTCCGAATGTTTTAAACACTAAAATAAGAGAATATGCTTATTTTTTATGATTAATTTTATTTACTTAAGTTGTAACGTATTGATATTTGAATTTTTTAAATCTAAAATTATAAAATATAATGTATTGATATCATAATATGTTGTTTTAAAAAATTCAACATGAAAAAAAGAAATAAAGAAAAAGAAAGTTTATATAGACAAAGATGAGTTAAAGTTATGAAAACAAAACAAAATGTGAAAATAACGTAGAACTACTTTTATTTGAAACGTGAAACCTATTAGATGGATACATGGGTAGAGAGGTAAGTTTGCTTTGAATATTGTAGGATGGGTTGAAACACTCCAAATGCATCTCTTTGAATTAAAATGATATATACATATACATATTAATTAGCTACTTAATGTATTTGTTTAACATAATAGCCTTCTCAAGGTGGCTAGGTTAATTACACCAAATCAACATTGGTAGAGTGAATGACTTATTTTATACCATTTTTAATGTAAGATAAATGTTTTAAACACTAAAATGAGAGAATATTTTAATTTTTTAAATCTAAAATTATAAAATATAATGTATTGATCTCTTAATATGTTGTTTTAAAAAATTGAACATGAAAAAAACAAATAAAGAAAATGACAGTTTATATAACAAAGATGGGTAAAGTTCGAAAAACAAAACAAAGTGAAAATGACGTAGAACTACTTTTATTAGAAACATGAAACCTATTAGACAGATACATGGGTAAAGAGCTAAGTTTGGTTTTAACATTATAGTATGGGTTGAAACACTACAAATGCACGTCTTAGAATTAAAATGATATATACATGTACATATTACTTAGCTATTTAATGTATTTGTTTAACATTGTAACCTTCTCAAGGTGACTAGGTCTATTACACCAAATCAACACTGATAGAGTGAATGACTTATGTTATACCATTTTTAAAAGTTAAATATATGTTTTAAACACTAAAACAAGAGAATATGCATATTTTTAATGACAAATTTTATTGACTTTATTGATATTTGAATTTTTTAAATCTAAAATTATAAAATATAATGTATTGATATCATAATATATTGTTTTAAAAAAATGAATAAGAAAAAATGAAATGAAGAAAATGACAGTTTATATAGACAAAGATGGGATAAAGTTATGAAAACAAAATAAAATGTGAAAACGACGTAGAACTACTTTTATTTGAAACGTGAAACCTATTAGATGGATACATGGGTAGAGAGGTAAGTTTGCTTTGAATATTTCAGGATGGGTTGAAACACTCCAAATGCATCTCTTTAAATTAAAATGACATATACATATACATATTAATAGCTACTTAATGTATTTGTTTAACATAAAGCCTTCTCAAGGTGGCTAGGTTAATTACACCAAATCACCATTGGTAGAGTGAATGATTTGTTTTATACCATTTTTAATATAAGATATATGTTTTAAACACTAAAATGAGAGAATATTTAAACTTTTAAAATCTAAAATTATAAAATATAATGTATTGACATCATAATATGTTGTTTTAGAAAATTGAACATGAAAAAAAGAAATAAAGAAAATGACAGTTTATATAGACAAAGATGGGTTAAAGTTATGAAAACAAAACAAAATGTGAAAATGACGTAGAACTAATTTTATTAGAAACATTAAACCTATTAGACAGATACATGGGTAAAGAGCTAAGTTTGGTTTTAACATTATAGTATGGGTTAAAACACTCCAAATGTTTTAAACACTAGAATAAGACAATATGCTTATTTTTTATGATTAATTTTATTTACTTAAGTTGTAACGTATTGATATTTGAAATTTTTTAAATCTAAAATTATAAAATATAATGTATTGATATCATAATATGTTGTTTTAAAAAATTCAACATGAAAAAAAGAAATAAAAAAAAGAAAGTTTATATAGACAAAGATGAGTTAAAGTTATGAAAACAAAACAAAATGTGAAAATAACGTAGAACTACTTTTATTTGAAACGTGAAACCTATTAGATGGATACATGGGTAGAGAGGTAAGTTTGCTTTGAATATTGTAGGATGGGTTGAAACACTCCAAATGCATCTCTTTGAATTAAAATGATATATACATATACATATTAATTAGCTACTTAATGTATTTGTTTAACATAATAGCCTTCTCAAGGTTGCTAGGTTAATTACACCAAATCAACATTGGTAGAGTGAATGACTTATTTTATACCATTTTTAATGTAAGATAAATGTTTTAAACACTAAAATGAGAGAATATTTTAATTTTTAAAATCTAAAATTATAAAATATAATTTATTGATCTCTTAATATGTTGTTTTAAAAAATTGAACATGAAAAAAAGAAATAAAGAAAATGACAGTTTATATAGACAAAGATGGGTTAAAGTTCGGAAAACAAAACAAAGTGAAAATGACGTAGAACTACTTTTATTAGAAACATGAAACTTATTAGACGGATACATGGGTAAAGAGCTAAGTTTGGTTTTAACATTATAGTATGGGTTGAAACACTACAAATGCACGTCTTTGAATTAAAATGATATATACATGTACATATTACTTAGCTATTTAATGTATTTCTTTAACATTGTAGCCTTCTCAAGGTGACTAGGTCTATTACACCAAATCAATACTGATAGAGTGAATGACTTATGTTATACCATTTTTAAAAGTTAAATATATGTTTTAAACATTAAAACAAGAGAATATGCATATTTTTAATGACTAATTTTATTGACTTTAGTTGTAATGTATTGATATTTGAATTTTTTAAATCTAAAATGACAAAATATAATGTATTGATATCATAATATGTTGTTTTAAAAAAATTAATATGAAAAAATGAAATGAAGAAAATGACAGTTTATATAGACAAAGATGGGTTAGAGTTATGAAAACAAAATAAAATGTGAAAATGACGTAGAACTACTTTCATTAGAAACGTGAAACCTATTAGATGGATACATGGGTAGAGAGGTAAGTTTGCTTTGAATATTTCAGGATTGGTTGAAACACTCCAAATGCATCTCTTTAAATTAAAATGACATATACATATACATATTAAGTAGCTACTTAATGTATTTGTTTAACATAATAGCCTTCTCAAGGTGGCTAGGTTAATTACACCAAATCACCATTGGTAGAGTGAATGACTTGTTTTATACCATTTTTAATATAAGATATATGTTTTAAACACTAAAATGAGAGAATATTTAAACTTTTAAAATCTAAAATTATAAAATATAATGTATTGACATCATAATATGTTGTTTTAGAAAATTGAACATGAAAAAAAGAAATAAAGAAAATGACAGTTTATATAGACAAAGATGAGTTAAAGTTATGAAAACAAAACAAAATGTGAAAATGACGTAGAACTAATTTTATTAGAAACATTAAACCTATTAGACAGATACATGGGTAAAGAGCTAAGTTTGGTTTTAACATTATAGTATGGGTTAAAACACTCCAAATGTTTTAAACACTAAAATAAGACAATATGCTTATTTTTTATGATTAATTTTATTTACTTAAGTTGTAACGTATTGATATTTGAATTTTTTAAATCTAAAATTATAAAATATAATGTATTGATATCATAATATGTTGTTTTAAAAAATTCAACATGAAAAAAAGAAATAAAGAAAAAGAAAGTTTATATAGACAAAGATGAGTTAAAGTTATGAAAACAAAACAAAACGTGAAAATAACGTAGAACTACTTTTATTTGAAACGTGAAACCTATTAGATGGATACATGGGTAGAGAGGTAAGTTTGCTTTGAATATTGTAGGATGGGTTGAAACACTCCAAATGCATCTCTTTGAATTAAAATGATATATACATATACATATTAATAGCTACTTAATGTATTTGTTTAACATAATAGCCTTCTCAAGGTGGCTAGGTTAATTACACCAAATCACCATTGGTAGAGTGAATGACTGGTTTTATACCATTTTTAATATAAGATATATGTTTTAAACACTAAAATGAGAGAATATTTAAACTTTTAAAATCTAAAATTATAAAATATAATGTATTGACTTCATAATATGTTGTTTTAGAAAATTGAACATGCAAAAAAGAAATAAAGTAAATGACAGTTTATATAGACAAATGAGTTAAAGTTATGAAAACAAAACAAAATGTGAAAATGACGTAGAACTAATTTTATTAGAAACATTAAACCTATTAGACAGATACATGGGTAAAGAGCTAAGTTTGGTTTTAACATTATAGTATGGGTTAAAACACTCCAAATGTTTTAAACACTAGAATAAGACAATATGCTTATTTTTTATGATTAATTTTATTTACTTAAGTTGTAACGTATTGATATTTGAAATTTTTTAAATCTAAAATTATAAAATATAATGTATTGATATCATAATATGTTGTTTTAAAAAATTCAACATGAAAAAAAGAAATAAAGAAAAAGAAAGTTTATATAGACAAAGATGAGTTAAAGTTATGAAAACAAAACAAAATGTGAAAATAACGTAGAACTACTTTTATTTGAAACGTGAAACCTATTAGATGGATACATGGGTAGAGAGGTAAGTTTGCTTTGAATATTGTAGGATGGGTTGAAACACTCCAAATGCATCTCTTTGAATTAAAATGATATATACATATACATATTAATTAGCTACTTAATGTATTTGTTTAACATAATAGCCTTCTCAAGGTTGCTAGGTTAATTACACCAAATCAACATTGGTAGAGTGAATGACTTATTTTATACCATTTTTAATGTAAGATAAATGTTTTAAACACTAAAATGAGAGAATATTTTAATTTTTAAAATCTAAAATTATAAAATATAATTTATTGATCTCTTAATATGTTGTTTTAAAAAATTGAACATGAAAAAAAGAAATAAAGAAAATGACAGTTTATATAGACAAAGATGGGTTAAAGTTCGGAAAACAAAACAAAGTGAAAATGACGTAGAACTACTTTTATTAGAAACATGAAACTTATTAGACGGATACATGGGTAAAGAGCTAAGTTTGGTTTTAACATTATAGTATGGGTTGAAACACTACAAATGCACGTCTTTGAATTAAAATGATATATACATGTACATATTACTTAGCTATTTAATGTATTTCTTTAACATTGTAGCCTTCTCAAGGTGACTAGGTCTATTACACCAAATCAATACTGATAGAGTGAATGACTTATGTTATACCATTTTTAAAAGTTAAATATATGTTTTAAACATTAAAACAAGAGAATATGCATATTTTTAATGACTAATTTTATTGACTTTAGTTGTAATGTATTGATATTTGAATTTTTTAAATCTAAAATGACAAAATATAATGTATTGATATCATAATATGTTGTTTTAAAAAAATTAATATGAAAAAATGAAATGAAGAAAATGACAGTTTATATAGACAAAGATGGGTTAGAGTTATGAAAACAAAATAAAATGTGAAAATGACGTAGAACTACTTTCATTAGAAACGTGAAACCTATTAGATGGATACATGGGTAGAGAGGTAAGTTTGCTTTGAATATTTCAGGATTGGTTGAAACACTCCAAATGCATCTCTTTAAATTAAAATGACATATACATATACATATTAAGTAGCTACTTAATGTATTTGTTTAACATAATAGCCTTCTCAAGGTGGCTAGGTTAATTACACCAAATCACCATTGGTAGAGTGAATGACTTGTTTTATACCATTTTTAATATAAGATATATGTTTTAAACACTAAAATGAGAGAATATTTAAACTTTTAAAATCTAAAATTATAAAATATAATGTATTGACATCATAATATGTTGTTTTAGAAAATTGAACATGAAAAAAAGAAATAAAGAAAATGACAGTTTATATAGACAAAGATGAGTTAAAGTTATGAAAACAAAACAAAATGTGAAAATGACGTAGAACTAATTTTATTAGAAACATTAAACCTATTAGACAGATACATGGGTAAAGAGCTAAGTTTGGTTTTAACATTATAGTATGGGTTAAAACACTCCAAATGTTTTAAACACTAAAATAAGACAATATGCTTATTTTTTATGATTAATTTTATTTACTTAAGTTGTAACGTATTGATATTTGAATTTTTTAAATCTAAAATTATAAAATATAAT
This sequence comes from Lathyrus oleraceus, assembly GCF_024323335.1. Classification (NCBI taxonomy): domain Eukaryota; kingdom Viridiplantae; phylum Streptophyta; class Magnoliopsida; order Fabales; family Fabaceae; genus Lathyrus; species Lathyrus oleraceus. Next base: position 57,492 of record NW_026112452.1, read on the forward strand.
GTATTGATATCATAATATGTTGTTTTAAAAAATTCAACATGAAAAAAAGAAATAAAGAAAAAGAAAGTTTATATAGACAAAGATGAGTTAAAGTTATGAAAACAAAACAAAACGTGAAAATAACGTAGAACTACTTTTATTTGAAACGTGAAACCTATTAGATGGATACATGGGTAGAGAGGTAAGTTTGCTTTGAATATTGTAGGATGGGTTGAAACACTCCAAATGCATCTCTTTGAATTAAAATGATATATACATATACATATTAATAGCTACTTAATGTATTTGTTTAACATAATAGCCTTCTCAAGGTGGCTAGGTTAATTACACCAAATCACCATTGGTAGAGTGAATGACTGGTTTTATACCATTTTTAATATAAGATATATGTTTTAAACACTAAAATGAGAGAATATTTAAACTTTTAAAATCTAAAATTATAAAATATAATGTATTGACTTCATAATATGTTGTTTTAGAAAATTGAACATGCAAAAAAGAAATAAAGTAAATGACAGTTTATATAGACAAATGAGTTAAAGTTATGAAAACAAAACAAAATGTGAAAATGACGTAGAACTAATTTTATTAGAAACATTAAACCTATTAGACAGATACATGGGTAAAGAGCTAAGTTTGGTTTTAACATTATAGTATGGGTTAAAACACTCCAAATGTTTTAAACACTAGAATAAGACAATATGCTTATTTTTTATGATTAATTTTATTTACTTAAGTTGTAACGTATTGATATTTGAAATTTTTTAAATCTAAAATTATAAAATATAATGTATTGATATCATAATATGTTGTTTTAAAAAATTCAACATGAAAAAAAGAAATAAAGAAAAAGAAAGTTTATATAGACAAAGATGAGTTAAAGTTATGAAAACAAAACAAAATGTGAAAATAACGTAGAACTACTTTTATTTGAAACGTGAAACCTATTAGATGGATACATGGGTAGAGAGGTAAGTTTGCTTTGAATATTGTAGGATGGGTTGAAACACTCCAAATGCATCTCTTTGAATTAAAATGATATATACATATACATATTAATTAGCTACTTAATGTATTTGTTTAACATAATAGCCTTCTCAAGGTTGCTAGGTTAATTACACCAAATCAACATTGGTAGAGTGAATGACTTATTTTATACCATTTTTAATGTAAGATAAATGTTTTAAACACTAAAATGAGAGAATATTTTAATTTTTAAAATCTAAAATTATAAAATATAATTTATTGATCTCTTAATATGTTGTTTTAAAAAATTGAACATGAAAAAAAGAAATAAAGAAAATGACAGTTTATATAGACAAAGATGGGTTAAAGTTCGGAAAACAAAACAAAGTGAAAATGACGTAGAACTACTTTTATTAGAAACATGAAACTTATTAGACGGATACATGGGTAAAGAGCTAAGTTTGGTTTTAACATTATAGTATGGGTTGAAACACTACAAATGCACGTCTTTGAATTAAAATGATATATACATGTACATATTACTTAGCTATTTAATGTATTTCTTTAACATTGTAGCCTTCTCAAGGTGACTAGGTCTATTACACCAAATCAATACTGATAGAGTGAATGACTTATGTTATACCATTTTTAAAAGTTAAATATATGTTTTAAACATTAAAACAAGAGAATATGCATATTTTTAATGACTAATTTTATTGACTTTAGTTGTAATGTATTGATATTTGAATTTTTTAAATCTAAAATGACAAAATATAATGTATTGATATCATAATATGTTGTTTTAAAAAAATTAATATGAAAAAATGAAATGAAGAAAATGACAGTTTATATAGACAAAGATGGGTTAGAGTTATGAAAACAAAATAAAATGTGAAAATGACGTAGAACTACTTTCATTAGAAACGTGAAACCTATTAGATGGATACATGGGTAGAGAGGTAAGTTTGCTTTGAATATTTCAGGATTGGTTGAAACACTCCAAATGCATCTCTTTAAATTAAAATGACATATACATATACATATTAAGTAGCTACTTAATGTATTTGTTTAACATAATAGCCTTCTCAAGGTGGCTAGGTTAATTACACCAAATCACCATTGGTAGAGTGAATGACTTGTTTTATACCATTTTTAATATAAGATATATGTTTTAAACACTAAAATGAGAGAATATTTAAACTTTTAAAATCTAAAATTATAAAATATAATGTATTGACATCATAATATGTTGTTTTAGAAAATTGAACATGAAAAAAAGAAATAAAGAAAATGACAGTTTATATAGACAAAGATGAGTTAAAGTTATGAAAACAAAACAAAATGTGAAAATGACGTAGAACTAATTTTATTAGAAACATTAAACCTATTAGACAGATACATGGGTAAAGAGCTAAGTTTGGTTTTAACATTATAGTATGGGTTAAAACACTCCAAATGTTTTAAACACTAAAATAAGACAATATGCTTATTTTTTATGATTAATTTTATTTACTTAAGTTGTAACGTATTGATATTTGAATTTTTTAAATCTAAAATTATAAAATATAATGTATTGATATCATAATATGTTGTTTTAAAAAATTCAACATGAAAAAAAGAAAAAAAGAAAAAGAAAGTTTATATAGACAAAGATGAGTTAAAGTTATGAAAACAAAACAAAACGTGAAAATAACGTAGAACTACTTTTATTTGAAACGTGAAACCTATTAGATGGATACATGGGTAGAGAGGTAAGTTTGCTTTGAATATTGTAGGATGGGTTGAAACACTCCAAATGCATCTCTTTGAATTAAAATGATATATACATATACATATTAATAGCTACTTAATGTATTTGTTTAACATAATAGCCTTCTCAAGGTGGCTAGGTTAATTACACCAAATCACCATTGGTAGAGTGAATGACTGGTTTTATACCATTTTTAATATAAGATATATGTTTTAAACACTAAAATGAGAGAATATTTAAACTTTTAAAATCTAAAATTATAAAATATAATGTATTGACTTCATAATATGTTGTTTTAGAAAATTGAACATGCAAAAAAGAAATAAAGTAAATGACAGTTTATATAGACAAATGAGTTAAAGTTATGAAAACAAAACAAAATGTGAAAATGACGTAGAACTAATTTTATTAGAAACATTAAACCTATTAGACAGATACATGGGTAAAGAGCTAAGTTTGGTTTTAACATTATAGTATGGGTTAAAACACTCCAAATGTTTTAAACACTAGAATAAGACAATATGCTTATTTTTTATGATTAATTTTATTTACTTAAGTTGTAACGTATTGATATTTGAAATTTTTTAAATCTAAAATTATAAAATATAATGTATTGATATCATAATATGTTGTTTTAAAAAATTCAACATGAAAAAAAGAAATAAAGAAAAAGAAAGTTTATATAGACAAAGATGAGTTAAAGTTATGAAAACAAAACAAAATGTGAAAATAACGTAGAACTACTTTTATTTGAAACGTGAAACCTATTAGATGGATACATGGGTAGAGAGGTAAGTTTGCTTTGAATATTGTAGGATGGGTTGAAACACTCCAAATGCATCTCTTTGAATTAAAATGATATATACATATACATATTAATTAGCTACTTAATGTATTTGTTTAACATAATAGCCTTCTCAAGGTTGCTAGGTTAATTACACCAAATCAACATTGGTAGAGTGAATGACTTATTTTATACCATTTTTAATGTAAGATAAATGTTTTAAACACTAAAATGAGAGAATATTTTAATTTTTAAAATCTAAAATTATAAAATATAATTTATTGATCTCTTAATATGTTGTTTTAAAAAATTGAACATGAAAAAAAGAAATAAAGAAAATGACAGTTTATATAGACAAAGATGGGTTAAAGTTCGGAAAACAAAACAAAGTGAAAATGACGTAGAACTACTTTTATTAGAAACATGAAACTTATTAGACGGATACATGGGTAAAGAGCTAAGTTTGGTTTTAACATTATAGTATGGGTTGAAACACTACAAATGCACGTCTTTGAATTAAAATGATATATACATGTACATATTACTTAGCTATTTAATGTATTTCTTTAACATTGTAGCCTTCTCAAGGTGACTAGGTCTATTACACCAAATCAATACTGATAGAGTGAATGACTTATGTTATACCATTTTTAAAAGTTAAATATATGTTTTAAACATTAAAACAAGAGAATATGCATATTTTTAATGACTAATTTTATTGACTTTAGTTGTAATGTATTGATATTTGAATTTTTTAAATCTAAAATGACAAAATATAATGTATTGATATCATAATATGTTGTTTTAAAAAAATTAATATGAAAAAATGAAATGAAGAAAATGACAGTTTATATAGACAAAGATGGGTTAGAGTTATGAAAACAAAATAAAATGTGAAAATGACGTAGAACTACTTTCATTAGAAACGTGAAACCTATTAGATGGATACATGGGTAGAGAGGTAAGTTTGCTTTGAATATTTCAGGATTGGTTGAAACACTCCAAATGCATCTCTTTAAATTAAAATGACATATACATATACATATTAAGTAGCTACTTAATGTATTTGTTTAACATAATAGCCTTCTCAAGGTGGCTAGGTTAATTACACCAAATCACCATTGGTAGAGTGAATGACTTGTTTTATACCATTTTTAATATAAGATATATGTTTTAAACACTAAAATGAGAGAATATTTAAACTTTTAAAATCTAAAATTATAAAATATAATGTATTGACATCATAATATGTTGTTTTAGAAAATTGAACATGAAAAAAAGAAATAAAGAAAATGACAGTTTATATAGACAAAGATGAGTTAAAGTTATGAAAACAAAACAAAATGTGAAAATGACGTAGAACTAATTTTATTAGAAACATTAAACCTATTAGACAGATACATGGGTAAAGAGCTAAGTTTGGTTTTAACATTATAGTATGGGTTAAAACACTCCAAATGTTTTAAACACTAAAATAAGACAATATGCTTATTTTTTATGATTAATTTTATTTACTTAAGTTGTAACGTATTGATATTTGAATTTTTTAAATCTAAAATTATAAAATATAATGTATTGATATCATAATATGTTGTTTTAAAAAATTCAACATGAAAAAAAGAAATAAAGAAAAAGAAAGTTTATATAGACAAAGATGAGTTAAAGTTATGAAAACAAAACAAAACGTGAAAATAACGTAGAACTACTTTTATTTGAAACGTGAAACCTATTAGATGGATACATGGGTAGAGAGGTAAGTTTGCTTTGAATATTGTAGGATGGGTTGAAACACTCCAAATGCATCTCTTTGAATTAAAATGATATATACATATACATATTAATAGCTACTTAATGTATTTGTTTAACATAATAGCCTTCTCAAGGTGGCTAGGTTAATTACACCAAATCACCATTGGTAGAGTGAATGACTGGTTTTATACCATTTTTAATATAAGATATATGTTTTAAACACTAAAATGAGAGAATATTTAAACTTTTAAAATCTAAAATTATAAAATATAATGTATTGACTTCATAATATGTTGTTTTAGAAAATTGAACATGCAAAAAAGAAATAAAGTAAATGACAGTTTATATAGACAAATGAGTTAAAGTTATGAAAACAAAACAAAATGTGAAAATGACGTAGAACTAATTTTATTAGAAACATTAAACCTATTAGACAGATACATGGGTAAAGAGCTAAGTTTGGTTTTAACATTATAGTATGGGTTAAAACACTCCAAATGTTTTAAACACTAGAATAAGACAATATGCTTATTTTTTATGATTAATTTTATTTACTTAAGTTGTAACGTATTGATATTTGAAATTTTTTAAATCTAAAATTATAAAATATAATGTATTGATATCATAATATGTTGTTTTAAAAAATTCAACATGAAAAAAAGAAATAAAGAAAAAGAAAGTTTATATAGACAAAGATGAGTTAAAGTTATGAAAACAAAACAAAATGTGAAAATAACGTAGAACTACTTTTATTTGAAACGTGAAACCTATTAGATGGATACATGGGTAGAGAGGTAAGTTTGCTTTGAATATTGTAGGATGGGTTGAAACACTCCAAATGCATCTCTTTGAATTAAAATGATATATACATATACATATTAATTAGCTACTTAATGTATTTGTTTAACATAATAGCCTTCTCAAGGTTGCTAGGTTAATTACACCAAATCAACATTGGTAGAGTGAATGACTTATTTTATACCATTTTTAATGTAAGATAAATGTTTTAAACACTAAAATGAGAGAATATTTTAATTTTTAAAATCTAAAATTATAAAATATAATTTATTGATCTCTTAATATGTTGTTTTAAAAAATTGAACATGAAAAAAAGAAATAAAGAAAATGACAGTTTATATAGACAAAGATGGGTTAAAGTTCGGAAAACAAAACAAAGTGAAAATGACGTAGAACTACTTTTATTAGAAACATGAAACTTATTAGACGGATACATGGGTAAAGAGCTAAGTTTGGTTTTAACATTATAGTATGGGTTGAAACACTACAAATGCACGTCTTTGAATTAAAATGATATATACATGTACATATTACTTAGCTATTTAATGTATTTCTTTAACATTGTAGCCTTCTCAAGGTGACTAGGTCTATTACACCAAATCAATACTGATAGAGTGAATGACTTATGTTATACCATTTTTAAAAGTTAAATATATGTTTTAAACATTAAAACAAGAGAATATGCATATTTTTAATGACTAATTTTATTGACTTTAGTTGTAATGTATTGATATTTGAATTTTTTAAATCTAAAATGACAAAATATAATGTATTGATATCATAATATGTTGTTTTAAAAAAATTAATATGAAAAAATGAAATGAAGAAAATGACAGTTTATATAGACAAAGATGGGTTAGAGTTATGAAAACAAAATAAAATGTGAAAATGACGTAGAACTACTTTCATTAGAAACGTGAAACCTATTAGATGGATACATGGGTAGAGAGGTAAGTTTGCTTTGAATATTTCAGGATTGGTTGAAACACTCCAAATGCATCTCTTTAAATTAAAATGACATATACATATACATATTAAGTAGCTACTTAATGTATTTGTTTAACATAATAGCCTTCTCAAGGTGGCTAGGTTAATTACACCAAATCACCATTGGTAGAGTGAATGACTTGTTTTATACCATTTTTAATATAAGATATATGTTTTAAACACTAAAATGAGAGAATATTTAAACTTTTAAAATCTAAAATTATAAAATATAATGTATTGACATCATAATATGTTGTTTTAGAAAATTGAACATGAAAAAAAGAAATAAAGAAAATGACAGTTTATATAGACAAAGATGAGTTAAAGTTATGAAAACAAAACAAAATGTGAAAATGACGTAGAACTAATTTTATTAGAACTATTAAACCTATTAGACAGATACATGGGTAAAGAGCTAAGTTTGGTTTTAACATTATAGTATGGGTTAAAACACTCCAAATGTTTTAAACACTAAAATAAGACAATATGCTTATTTTTTATGATTAATTTTATTTACTTAAGTTGTAACGTATTGATATTTGAATTTTTTAAATCTAAAATTATAAAATATAATGTATTGATATCATAATATGTTGTTTTAAAAAATTCAACATGAAAAAAAGAAATAAAGAAAAAGAAAGTTTATATAGACAAAGATGAGTTAAAGTTATGAAAACAAAACAAAACGTGAAAATAACGTAGAACTACTTTTATTTGAAACGTGAAACCTATTAGATGGATACATGGGTAGAGAGGTAAGTTTGCTTTGAATATTGTAGGATGGGTTGAAACACTCCAAATGCATCTCTTTGAATTAAAATGATATATACATATACATATTAATAGCTACTTAATGTATTTGTTTAACATAATAGCCTTCTCAAGGTGGCTAGGTTAATTACACCAAATCACCATTGGTAGAGTGAATGACTGGTTTTATACCATTTTTAATATAAGATATATGTTTTAAACACTAAAATGAGAGAATATTTAAACTTTTAAAATCTAAAATTATAAAATATAATGTATTGACTTCATAATATGTTGTTTTAGAAAATTGAACATGCAAAAAAGAAATAAAGTAAATGACAGTTTATATAGACAAATGAGTTAAAGTTATGAAAACAAAACAAAATGTGAAAATGACGTAGAACTAATTTTATTAGAAACATTAAACCTATTAGACAGATACATGGGTAAAGAGCTAAGTTTGGTTTTAACATTATAGTATGGGTTAAAACACTCCAAATGTTTTAAACACTAGAATAAGACAATATGCTTATTTTTTATGATTAATTTTATTTACTTAAGTTGTAACGTATTGATATTTGAAATTTTTTAAATCTAAAATTATAAAATATAATGTATTGATATCATAATATGTTGTTTTAAAAAATTCAACATGAAAAAAAGAAATAAAGAAAAAGAAAGTTTATATAGACAAAGATGAGTTAAAGTTATGAAAACAAAACAAAATGTGAAAATAACGTAGAACTACTTTTATTTGAAACGTGAAACCTATTAGATGGATACATGGGTAGAGAGGTAAGTTTGCTTTGAATATTGTAGGATGGGTTGAAACACTCCAAATGCATCTCTTTGAATTAAAATGATATATACATATACATATTAATTAGCTACTTAATGTATTTGTTTAACATAATAGCCTTCTCAAGGTTGCTAGGTTAATTACACCAAATCAACATTGGTAGAGTGAATGACTTATTTTATACCATTTTTAATGTAAGATAAATGTTTTAAACACTAAAATGAGAGAATATTTTAATTTTTAAAATCTAAAATTATAAAATATAATTTATTGATCTCTTAATATGTTGTTTTAAAAAATTGAACATGAAAAAAAGAAATAAAGAAAATGACAGTTTATATAGACAAAGATGGGTTAAAGTTCGGAAAACAAAACAAAGTGAAAATGACGTAGAACTACTTTTATTAGAAACATGAAACTTATTAGACGGATACATGGGTAAAGAGCTAAGTTTGGTTTTAACATTATAGTATGGGTTGAAACACTACAAATGCACGTCTTTGAATTAAAATGATATATACATGTACATATTACTTAGCTATTTAATGTATTTCTTTAACATTGTAGCCTTCTCAAGGTGACTAGGTCTATTACACCAAATCAATACTGATAGAGTGAATGACTTATGTTATACCATTTTTAAAAGTTAAATATATGTTTTAAACATTAAAACAAGAGAATATGCATATTTTTAATGACTAATTTTATTGACTTTAGTTGTAATGTATTGATATTTGAATTTTTTAAATCTAAAATGACAAAATATAATGTATTGATATCATAATATGTTGTTTTAAAAAAATTAATATGAAAAAATGAAATGAAGAAAATGACAGTTTATATAGACAAAGATGGGTTAGAGTTATGAAAACAAAATAAAATGTGAAAATGACGTAGAACTACTTTCATTAGAAACGTGAAACCTATTAGATGGATACATGGGTAGAGAGGTAAGTTTGCTTTGAATATTTCAGGATTGGTTGAAACACTCCAAATGCATCTCTTTAAATTAAAATGACATATACATATACATATTAAGTAGCTACTTAATGTATTTGTTTAACATAATAGCCTTCTCAAGGTGGCTAGGTTAATTACACCAAATCACCATTGGTAGAGTGAATGACTTGTTTTATACCATTTTTAATATAAGATATATGTTTTAAACACTAAAATGAGAGAATATTTAAACTTTTAAAATCTAAAATTATAAAATATAATGTATTGACATCATAATATGTTGTTTTAGAAAATTGAACATGAAAAAAAGAAATAAAGAAAATGACAGTTTATATAGACAAAGATGAGTTAAAGTTATGAAAACAAAACAAAATGTGAAAATGACGTAGAACTAATTTTATTAGAAACATTAAACCTATTAGACAGATACATGGGTAAAGAGCTAAGTTTGGTTTTAACATTATAGTATGGGTTAAAACACTCCAAATGTTTTAAACACTAAAATAAGACAATATGCTTATTTTTTATGATTAATTTTATTTACTTAAGTTGTAACGTATTGATATTTGAATTTTTTAAATCTAAAATTATAAAATATAATGTATTGATATCATAATATGTTGTTTTAAAAAATTCAACATGAAAAAAAGAAAAAAGAAAAAGAAAGTTTATATAGACAAAGATGAGTTAAAGTTATGAAAACAAAACAAAACGTGAAAATAACGTAGAACTACTTTTATTTGAAACGTGAAACCTATTAGATGGATACATGGGTAGAGAGGTAAGTTTGCTTTGAATATTGTAGGATGGGTTGAAACACTCCAAATGCATCTCTTTGAATTAAAATGATATATACATATACATATTAATAGCTACTTAATGTATTTGTTTAACATAATAGCCTTCTCAAGGTGGCTAGGTTAATTACACCAAATCACCATTGGTAGAGTGAATGACTGGTTTTATACCATTTTTAATATAAGATATATGTTTTAAACACTAAAATGAGAGAATATTTAAACTTTTAAAATCTAAAATTATAAAATATAATGTATTGACTTCATAATATGTTGTTTTAGAAAATTGAACATGCAAAAAAGAAATAAAGTAAATGACAGTTTATATAGACAAATGAGTTAAAGTTATGAAAACAAAACAAAATGTGAAAATGACGTAGAACTAATTTTATTAGAAACATTAAACCTATTAGACAGATACATGGGTAAAGAGCTAAGTTTGGTTTTAACATTATAGTATGGGTTAAAACACTCCAAATGTTTTAAACACTAGAATAAGACAATATGCTTATTTTTTATGATTAATTTTATTTACTTAAGTTGTAACGTATTGATATTTGAAATTTTTTAAATCTAAAATTATAAAATATAATGTATTGATATCATAATATGTTGTTTTAAAAAATTCAACATGAAAAAAGAAATAAAGAAAAAGAAAGTTTATATAGACAAAGATGAGTTAAAGTTATGAAAACAAAACAAAATGTGAAAATAACGTAGAACTACTTTTATTTGAAACGTGAAACCTATTAGATGGATACATGGGTAGAGAGGTAAGTTTGCTTTGAATATTGTAGGATGGGTTGAAACACTCCAAATGCATCTCTTTGAATTAAAATGATATATACATATACATATTAATTAGCTACTTAATGTATTTGTTTAACATAATAGCCTTCTCAAGGTTGCTAGGTTAATTACACCAAATCAACATTGGTAGAGTGAATGACTTATTTTATACCATTTTTAATGTAAGATAAATGTTTTAAACACTAAAATGAGAGAATATTTTAATTTTTAAAATCTAAAATTATAAAATATAATTTATTGATCTCTTAATATGTTGTTTTAAAAAATTGAACATGAAAAAAAGAAATAAAGAAAATGACAGTTTATATAGACAAAGATGGGTTAAAGTTCGGAAAACAAAACAAAGTGAAAATGACGTAGAACTACTTTTATTAGAAACATGAAACTTATTAGACGGATACATGGGTAAAGAGCTAAGTTTGGTTTTAACATTATAGTATGGGTTGAAACACTACAAATGCACGTCTTTGAATTAAAATGATATATACATGTACATATTACTTAGCTATTTAATGTATTTCTTTAACATTGTAGCCTTCTCAAGGTGACTAGGTCTATTACACCAAATCAATACTGATAGAGTGAATGACTTATGTTATACCATTTTTAAAAGTTAAATATATGTTTTAAACATTAAAACAAGAGAATATGCATATTTTTAATGACTAATTTTATTGACTTTAGTTGTAATGTATTGATATTTGAATTTTTTAAATCTAAAATGACAAAATATAATGTATTGATATCATAATATGTTGTTTTAAAAAAATTAATATGAAAAAATGAAATGAAGAAAATGACAGTTTATATAGACAAAGATGGGTTAGAGTTATGAAAACAAAATAAAATGTGAAAATGACGTAGAACTACTTTCATTAGAAACGTGAAACCTATTAGATGGATACATGGGTAGAGAGGTAAGTTTGCTTTGAATATTTCAGGATTGGTTGAAACACTCCAAATGCATCTCTTTAAATTAAAATGACATATACATATACATATTAAGTAGCTACTTAATGTATTTGTTTAACATAATAGCCTTCTCAAGGTGGCTAGGTTAATTACACCAAATCACCATTGGTAGAGTGAATGACTTGTTTTATACCATTTTTAATATAAGATATATGTTTTAAACACTAAAATGAGAGAATATTTAAACTTTTAAAATCTAAAATTATAAAATATAATGTATTGACATCATAATATGTTGTTTTAGAAAATTGAACATGAAAAAAAGAAATAAAGAAAATGACAGTTTATATAGACAAAGATGAGTTAAAGTTATGAAAACAAAACAAAATGTGAAAATGACGTAGAACTAATTTTATTAGAACTATTAAACCTATTAGACAGATACATGGGTAAAGAGCTAAGTTTGGTTTTAACATTATAGTATGGGTTAAAACACTCCAAATGTTTTAAACACTAAAATAAGACAATATGCTTATTTTTTATGATTAATTTTATTTACTTAAGTTGTAACGTATTGATATTTGAATTTTTTAAATCTAAAATTATAAAATATAATGTATTGATATCATAATATGTTGTTTTAAAAAATTCAACATGAAAAAAAGAAATAAAGAAAAAGAAAGTTTATATAGACAAAGATGAGTTAAAGTTATGAAAACAAAACAAAACGTGAAAATAACGTAGAACTACTTTTATTTGAAACGTGAAACCTATTAGATGGATACATGGGTAGAGAGGTAAGTTTGCTTTGAATATTGTAGGATGGGTTGAAACACTCCAAATGCATCTCTTTGAATTAAAATGATATATACATATACATATTAATAGCTACTTAATGTATTTGTTTAACATAATAGCCTTCTCAAGGTGGCTAGGTTAATTACACCAAATCACCATTGGTAGAGTGAATGACTGGTTTTATACCATTTTTAATATAAGATATATGTTTTAAACACTAAAATGAGAGAATATTTAAACTTTTAAAATCTAAAATTATAAAATATAATGTATTGACTTCATAATATGTTGTTTTAGAAAATTGAACATGCAAAAAAGAAATAAAGTAAATGACAGTTTATATAGACAAATGAGTTAAAGTTATGAAAACAAAACAAAATGTGAAAATGACGTAGAACTAATTTTATTAGAAACATTAAACCTATTAGACAGATACATGGGTAAAGAGCTAAGTTTGGTTTTAACATTATAGTATGGGTTAAAACACTCCAAATGTTTTAAACACTAGAATAAGACAATATGCTTATTTTTTATGATTAATTTTATTTACTTAAGTTGTAACGTATTGATATTTGAAATTTTTTAAATCTAAAATTATAAAATATAATGTATTGATATCATAATATGTTGTTTTAAAAAATTCAACATGAAAAAAGAAATAAAGAAAAAGAAAGTTTATATAGACAAAGATGAGTTAAAGTTATGAAAACAAAACAAAATGTGAAAATAACGTAGAACTACTTTTATTTGAAACGTGAAACCTATTAGATGGATACATGGGTAGAGAGGTAAGTTTGCTTTGAATATTGTAGGATGGGTTGAAACACTCCAAATGCATCTCTTTGAATTAAAATGATATATACATATACATATTAATTAGCTACTTAATGTATTTGTTTAACATAATAGCCTTCTCAAGGTTGCTAGGTTAATTACACCAAATCAACATTGGTAGAGTGAATGACTTATTTTATACCATTTTTAATGTAAGATAAATGTTTTAAACACTAAAATGAGAGAATATTTTAATTTTTAAAATCTAAAATTATAAAATATAATTTATTGATCTCTTAATATGTTGTTTTAAAAAATTGAACATGAAAAAAAGAAATAAAGAAAATGACAGTTTATATAGACAAAGATGGGTTAAAGTTCGGAAAACAAAACAAAGTGAAAATGACGTAGAACTACTTTTATTAGAAACATGAAACTTATTAGACGGATACATGGGTAAAGAGCTAAGTTTGGTTTTAACATTATAGTATGGGTTGAAACACTACAAATGCACGTCTTTGAATTAAAATGATATATACATGTACATATTACTTAGCTATTTAATGTATTTCTTTAACATTGTAGCCTTCTCAAGGTGACTAGGTCTATTACACCAAATCAATACTGATAGAGTGAATGACTTATGTTATACCATTTTTAAAAGTTAAATATATGTTTTAAACATTAAAACAAGAGAATATGCATATTTTTAATGACTAATTTTATTGACTTTAGTTGTAATGTATTGATATTTGAATTTTTTAAATCTAAAATGACAAAATATAATGTATTGATATCATAATATGTTGTTTTAAAAAAATTAATATGAAAAAATGAAATGAAGAAAATGACAGTTTATATAGACAAAGATGGGTTAGAGTTATGAAAACAAAATAAAATGTGAAAATGACGTAGAACTACTTTCATTAGAAACGTGAAACCTATTAGATGGATACATGGGTAGAGAGGTAAGTTTGCTTTGAATATTTCAGGATTGGTTGAAACACTCCAAATGCATCTCTTTAAATTAAAATGACATATACATATACATATTAAGTAGCTACTTAATGTATTTGTTTAACATAATAGCCTTCTCAAGGTGGCTAGGTTAATTACACCAAATCACCATTGGTAGAGTGAATGACTTGTTTTATACCATTTTTAATATAAGATATATGTTTTAAACACTAAAATGAGAGAATATTTAAACTTTTAAAATCTAAAATTATAAAATATAATGTATTGACATCATAATATGTTGTTTTAGAAAATTGAACATGAAAAAAAGAAATAAAGAAAATGACAGTTTATATAGACAAAGATGAGTTAAAGTTATGAAAACAAAACAAAATGTGAAAATGACGTAGAACTAATTTTATTAGAAACATTAAACCTATTAGACAGATACATGGGTAAAGAGCTAAGTTTGGTTTTAACATTATAGTATGGGTTAAAACACTCCAAATGTTTTAAACACTAAAATAAGACAATATGCTTATTTTTTATGATTAATTTTATTTACTTAAGTTGTAACGTATTGATATTTGAATTTTTTAAATCTAAAATTATAAAATATAATGTATTGATATCATAATATGTTGTTTTAAAAAATTCAACATGAAAAAAAGAAATAAAGAAAAAGAAAGTTTATATAGACAAAGATGAGTTAAAGTTATGAAAACAAAACAAAATGTGAAAATAACGTAGAACTACTTTTATTTGAAACGTGAAACCTATTAGATGGATACATGGGTAGAGAGGTAAGTTTGCTTTGAATATTGTAGGATGGGTTGAAACACTCCAAATGCATCTCTTTGAATTAAAATGATATATACATATACATATTAATAGCTACTTAATGTATTTGTTTAACATAATAGCCTTCTCAAGGTGGCTAGGTTAATTACACCAAATCACAATTGGTAGAGTGAATGACTTGTTTTATACCATTTTTAATATAAGATATATGTTTTAAACACTAAAATGAGAGAATATTTAAACTTTTAAAATCTAAAATTATAAAATATAATGTATTGACTTCATAATATGTTGTTTTAGAAAATTGAACATGCAAAAAAGAAATAAAGTAAATGACAGTTTATATAGACAAATGAGTTAAAGTTATGAAAACAAAACAAAATGTGAAAATGACGTAGAACTAATTTTATTAGAAACATTAAACCTATTTGACAGATACATGGTTCTCAAGGTGGCTAGGTTAACTACACCAAATCACCATTGGTAGAGTCAATGACTTATTTTATACCATTTTTAATATAAGATATATGTTTTAAACACTTAAAATGAGTATTGATATTTAAATTTTTAAATCTAAAATTATAAAATATAATGTATTGATATCACAATATGTTGTTTTAAAAAAATGAATATGAAAAAATGAAATGAAGAAAATGACAGTTTATATAGACAAAGATGGGTTAAAGTTATGAAAACAAAATAAAATGTGAAAATGACGTAGAACTACTTTCATTAGAAACGTGAAACCTATTAGATGGATACATGGGTAGAGAGGTAAGTTTGCTTTGAATATTACAGGATGGGTTGAAACACTCCAAATGCATCTCTTTAAATTAAAATGACATATACATATACATATTAATTAGCTACTTAATGTATTTGTTTAACATAATAGCCTTCTCAAGGTGGCTAGGTTAATTACACCAAATCACCATTGGTAGAGTGAATGACTTATTTTATACAATTTTTAATATAAGATATATGTTTTAAACACTAAAATGAGAGAATATTTAAACTTTTAAAATCTAAAATTATAAAATATAATGTATTGATATCATAATATGTTGTTTTAGAAAATTGAACATGAAAAAAAGAAATAAAGAAAATGACAGTTTATATAGACAAAGATGGGTTAAAGTTATGAAAATAAAACAAAATGTGAAAATGACGTAGAACTACTTTTATAAGAAACATTAAACCTATTAGACGGATACATGGGTAAAGAGCTAAGTTTGGTTTTAACATTATAGTATGGGTTAAAACACTCCAAATGTTTTAAACACTAAAATAAGAGATATGCTTATTTTTTATGATTAATTTTATTTACTTAAGTTGTAATGTATTGATATTTGAATTGTTTAAATCTAAAATTATAAAATATAATGTATTGATATCATAATATGTTGTATTAAAAAAATGAATATGAAAAAATGAAATGAAGAAAATGACAGTTTATATAGACAAAGATGGGATAAAGTTATGAAAACAAAATAAAATGTGAAAATGACGTAGAACTACTTTCATTAGAAACGTGAAACCTATTAGATGGATACATGGGTAGAGAGTAAGTTTGCTTTGAATATTACAAGATGGGTTGAAACACTCCAAATGCATCTCTTTAAATTAAAATGACATATACATATACATATTAATTAGCTACTTAATGTATTTGTTTAACATAATAGCCTTCTCAAGGTGGCTAGGTTAATTACACCAAATCACCATTGGTAGAGTGAATGACTTATTTTATACCATTTTTAATATAAGATATATGTTTTAAACACTAAAATGAGAGAATATTTAAACTTTTAAAATCTAAAATTATAAAATATAATGTATTGATATCATAATATGTTGTTTTAGAAAATTGAACATGAAAAAAAAAATAAAGAAAATGACAGTTTATATAGACAAAGATGGGTTAAAGTTATGAAAATAAAACAAAATGTGAAAATGACGTAGAACTACTTTTATAAGAAACATTAAACCTATTAGACGGATACATGGGTAAAGAGCTAAGTTTGGTTTTAACATTATAGTATGGGTTAAAACACTCCAAATGTTTTAAACACTAAAATAAGAGATATGCTTATTTTTTATGATTAATTTTATTTACTTAAGTTGTAATGTATTGATATTTGAATTGTTTAAATCTAAAATTATAAAATATAATGTATTGATATCATAATATGTTGTATTAAAAAATGAATATGAAAAAATGAAATGAAGAAAATGACAGTTTATATAGACAAAGATGGGATAAAGTTATGAAAACAAATAAAATGTGAAAATGACGTAGAACTACTTTCATTAGAAACGTGAAACCTATTAGATGGATACATGGGTAGAGAGGTAAGTTTGCTTTGAATATTACAGGATGGGTTGAAACACTCCAAATGCATCTCTTTAAATTAAAATGACATATACATATACATATTAATTAGCTATTTAATGTATTTGTTTAACATAATAGCCTTCTCAAGGTGGCTAGGTTAATTACACCAAATCACCATTGGTAGAGTGAATGACTTATTTTATACATTTTTAATATAAGATATATGTTTTAAACACTAAAATGAGAGAATATTTAAACTTTTAAAATCTAAAATTATAAAATATAATGTATTGATATCATAATATGTTGTTTTAGAAAATTGAACATGAAAAAAAAATAAAGAAAATGACAGTTTATATAGACAAAGATGGGTTAAAGTTATGAAAATAAAACAAAATGTGAAAATGACGTAGAACTACTTTTATAAGAAACATTAAACCTATTAGACGGATACATGGGTAAAGAGCTAAGTTTGGTTTTAACATTATAGTATGGGTTAAAACACTCCAAATGTTTTAAACACTAAAATAAGAGATATGCTTATTTTTTATGATTAATTTTATTTACTTAAGTTGTAATGTATTGATATTTGAATTGTTTAAATCTAAAATTATAAAATATAATGTATTGATATCATAATATGTTGTATTAAAAAAATGAATATGAAAAAATGAAATGAAGAAAATGACAGTTTATATAGACAAAGATGGGATAAAGTTATGAAAACAAAATAAAATGTGAAAATGACGTAGAACTACTTTCATTAGAAACGTGAAACCTATTAGATGGATACATGGGTAGAGAGGTAAGTTTGCTTTGAATATTACAGGATGGGTTGAAACACTCCAAATGCATCTCTTTAAATTAAAATGACATATACATATACATATTAATTAGCTATTTAATGTATTTGTTTAACATAATAGCCTTCTCAAGGTGGCTAGGTTAATTACACCAAATCACCATTGGTAGAGTGAATGACTTATTTTATACAATTTTTAATATAAGATATATGTTTTAAACACTAAAATGAGAGAATATTTAAACTTTTAAAATCTAAAATTATAAAATATAATGTATTGATATCATAATATGTTGTTTTAGAAAATTGAACATGAAAAAAGAAATAAAGAAAATGACAGTTTATATAGACAAAGATGGGTTAAAGTTATGAAAATAAAACAAAATGTGAAAATGACGTAGAACTACTTTTATAAGAAACATTAAACCTATTAGACGGATACATGGGTAAAGAGCTAAGTTTGGTTTTAACATTATAGTATGGGTTAAAACACTCCAAATGTTTTAAACACTAAAATAAGAGATATGCTTATTTTTTATGATTAATTTTATTTACTTAAGTTGTAATGTATTGATATTTGAATTGTTTAAATCTAAAATTATAAAATATAATGTATTGATATCATAATATGTTGTATTAAAAAAATGAATATGAAAAAATGAAATGAAGAAAATGACAGTTTATATAGACAAAGATGGGATAAAGTTATGAAAACAAAATAAAATGTGAAAATGACGTAGAACTACTTTCATTAGAAACGTGAAACCTATTAGATGGATAAATGGGTAGAGAGGTAAGTTTGCTTTGAATATTACAGGATGGGTTGAAACACTCCAAATGCATCTCTTTAAATTAAAATGACATATACATATACATATTAATTAGCTACTTAATGTATTTGTTTAACATAATAGCCTTCTCAAGGTGGCTAGGTTAACTACACCAAATCACCATTGGTAGAGTCAATGACTTATTTTATACCATTTTTAATATAAGATATATGTTTTAAACACTAAAATGAGAGGATATTTAAACTTTTTAATCTAAAATTATAAAATATAATGTATTGATATCATAATATGTTGTTTTAAAAAATGAATATGAAAAAATGAAATGAAGAAAATGACAGTTTATATAGACAAAGATGGGTTAAAGTTATGAAAACAAAATAAAATGTGAAAATGACGTAGAACTACTTTCATTAGAAACGTGAAACCTATTAGATGGATACATGGGTAGAGAGGTAAGTTTGCTTTGAATATTACAGGATGGGTTGAAACACTCCAAATGCATCTCTTTAAATTAAAATGACATATACATATACATATTAATTAGCTATTTAATGTATTTGTTTAACATAATAGCCTTCTCAAGGTGGCTAGGTTAATTACACCAAATCACCATTGGTAGAGTGAATGACTTATTTTATACAATTTTTAATATAAGATATATGTTTTAAACACTAAAATGAGAGAATATTTAAACTTTAAAATCTAAAATTATAAAATATAATGTATTGATATCATAATATGTTGTTTTAGAAAATTGAACATGAAAAAATAAATAAAGAAAATGACAGTTTATATAGACAAAGATGGGTTAAAGTTATGAAAATAAAACAAAATGTGAAAATGACGTAGAACTACTTTTATAAGAAACATTAAACCTATTAGACGGATACATGGGTAAAGAGCTAAGTTTGGTTTTAACATTATAGTATGGGTTAAAACACTCCAAATGTTTTAAACACTAAAATAAGAGATATGCTTATTTTTTATGATTAATTTTATTTACTTAAGTTGTAATGTATTGATATTTGAATTGTTTAAATCTAAAATTGTAAAATATAATGTATTGATATCATAATATGTTGTATTAAAAAAATGAATATGAAAAAATGAAATGAAGAAAATGACAGTTTATATAGACAAAGATGGGATAAAGTTATGAAAACAAAATAAAATGTGAAAATGACGTAGAACTACTTTCATTAGAAACGTGAAACCTATTAGATGGATAAATGGGTAGAGAGGTAAGTTTGCTTTGAATATTACAGGATGGGTTGAAACACTCCAAATGCATCTCTTTAAATTAAAATGACATATACATATACATATTAATTAGCTACTTAATGTATTTGTTTAACATAATAGCCTTCTCAAGGTGGCTAGGTTAACTACACCAAATCACCATTGGTAGAGTCAATGACTTATTTTATACCATTTTTAATATAAGATATATGTTTTAAACACTAAAATGAGAGGATATTTAAACTTTTTAAATCTAAAATTATAAAATATAATGTATTGATATCATAATATGTTGTTTTAAAAAAATGAATATGAAAAAATGAAATGAAGAAAATGACAGTTTATATAGACAAAGATGGGTTAAAGTTATGAAAACAAAATAAAATGTGAAAATGACGTAGAACTACTTTCATTAGAAACGTGAAACCTATTAGATGGATACATGGGTAGAGAGTAAGTTTGCTTTGAATATTACAAGATGGGTTGAAACACTCCAAATGCATCTCTTTAAATTAAAATGACATATACATATACATATTAATTAGCTATTAATGTATTTGTTTAACATAATAGCCTTCTAAAGGTGGCAAGGTTAATTACACCAAATCACCATTGGTAGAGTGAATGACTTATTTTATACAATTTTTAATATAAGATATATGTTTTAAACACTAAAATGAGAGAATATTTAAACTTTTAAAATCTAAAATTATAAAATATAATGTATTGATATCATAATATGTTGTTTTAGAAAATTGAACATGAAAAAAAGAAAAAAGAAAATGACAGTTTATATAGACAAAGATGGGTTAAAGTTATGAAAATAAAACAAAATGTGAAAATGACGTAGAACTACTTTTATAAGAAACATTAAACCTATTAGACGGATACATGGGTAAAGAGCTAAGTTTGGTTTTAACATTATAGTATGGGTTAAAACACTCCAAATGTTTTAAACACTAAAATAAGAGATATGCTTATTTTTTATGATTAATTTTATTTACTTAAGTTGTAATGTATTGATATTTGAATTGTTTAAATCTAAAATTATAAAATATAATGTATTGATATCATAATATGTTGTATTAAAAAAATGAATATGAAAAAATGAAATGAAGAAAATGACAGTTTATATAGACAAAGATGGGTGAAAGTTATGAAAATGACGTAGAACTACTTTCATTAGAAACGTGAAACCTATTAGATGGATACATGGGTAGAGAGTAAGTTTGCTTTGAATATTACAGGATGGGTTGAAACACTCCAAATGCATCTCTTTAAATTAAAATGACATATACATATACATATTAATTAGCTACTTAATGTATTTGTTTAACATAATAGCCTTCTCAAGGTGGCTAGGTTAATTACACCAAATCACCATTGGTAGAGTGAATGACTTATTTTATACCATTTTTAATATAAGATATATGTTTTAAACACTAAAATGAGAGGATATTTAAACTTTTAAAATCTAAAATTATAAAATATAATGTATTGATATCATAATATGTTGTTTTAGAAAATTGAACATGAAAAAAGAAAAAAAGAAAATGACAGTTTATATAGACAAAGATGGGTTAAAGTTATGAAAATAAAACAAAATGTGAAAATGACGTAGAACTACTTTTATAAGAAACATTAAACCTATTAGACGGATACATGGGTAAAGAGCTAAGTTTGGTTTTAACATTATAGTATGGGTTAAAACACTCCAAATGTTTTAAACACTAAAATAAGAGATATGCTTATTTTTTATGATTAATTTTATTTACTTAAGTTGTAATGTATTGATATTTGAATTGTTTAAATCTAAAATTATAAAATATAATGTATTGATATCATAATATGTTGTATTAAAAAAATGAATATGAAAAAATGAAATGAAGAAAATGACAGTTTATATAGACAAAGATGGGATAAAGTTATGAAAACAAAATAAAATGTGAAAATGACGTAGAACTACTTTCATTAGAAACGTGAAACCTATTAGATGGATACATGGGTAGAGAGTAAGTTTGCTTTGAATATTACAGGATGGGTTGAAACACTCCAAATGCATCTCTTTAAATTAAAATGACATATACATATACATATTAATTAGCTATTTAATGTATTTGTTTAACATAATAGCCTTCTCAAGGTGGCTAGGTTAATTACACCAAATCACCATTGGTAGAGTGAATGACTTATTTTATACAATTTTTAATATAAGATATATGTTTTAAACACTAAAATGAGAGAATATTTAAACTTTTAAAATCTAAAATTATAAAATATAATGTATTGATATCATAATATGTTGTTTTAGAAAATTGAACATGAAAAAATAAATAAAGAAAATGACAGTTTATATAGACAAAGATGGGTTAAAGTTATGAAAATAAAACAAAATGTGAAAATGACGTAGAACTACTTTTATAAGAAACATTAAACCTATTAGACGGATACATGGGTAAAGAGCTAAGTTTGGTTTTAACATTATAGTATGGGTTAAAACACTCCAAATGTTTTAAACACTAAAATAAGAGATATGCTTATTTTTTATGATTAATTTTATTTACTTAAGTTGTAATGTATTGATATTTGAATTGTTTAAATCTAAAATTATAAAATATAATGTATTGATATCATAATATGTTGTATTAAAAAAATGAATATGAAAAAATGAAATGAAGAAAATGACAGTTTATATAGACAAAGATGGGATAAAGTTATGAAAACAAAATAAAATGTGAAAATGACGTAGAACTACTTTCATTAGAAACGTGAAACCTATTAGATGGATACATGGGTAGAGAGTAAGTTTGCTTTGAATATTACAGGATGGGTTGAAACACTCCAAATGCATCTCTTTAAATTAAAATGACATATACATATACATATTAATTAGCTATTTAATGTATTTGTTTAACATAATAGCCTTCTCAAGGTGGCTAGGTTAATTACACCAAATCACCATTGGTAGAGTGAATGACTTATTTTATACAATTTTTAATATAAGATATATGTTTTAAACACTAAAATGAGAGAATATTTAAACTTTTAAAATCTAAAATTATAAAATATAATGTATTGATATCATAATATGTTGTTTTAGAAAATTGAACATGAAAAAAAAATAAAGAAAATGACAGTTTATATAGACAAAGATGGGTTAAAGTTATGAAAATAAAACAAAATGTGAAAATGACGTAGAACTACTTTTATAAGAAACATTAAACCTATTAGACGGATACATGGGTAAAGAGCTAAGTTTGGTTTTAACATTATAGTATGGGTTAAAACACTCCAAATGTTTTAAACACTAAAATAAGAGATATGCTTATTTTTTATGATTAATTTTATTTACTTAAGTTGTAATGTATTGATATTTGAATTGTTTAAATCTAAAATTATAAAATATAATGTATTGATATCATAATATGTTGTATTAAAAAAATGAATATGAAAAAATGAAATGAAGAAAATGACAGTTTATATAGACAAAGATGGGATAAAGTTATGAAAACAAAATAAAATGTGAAAATGACGTAGAACTACTTTCATTAGAAACGTGAAACCTATTAGATGGATAAATGGGTAGAGAGGTAAGTTTGCTTTGAATATTACAGGATGGGTTGAAACACTCCAAATGCATCTCTTTAAATTAAAATGACATATACATATACATATTAATTAGCTACTTAATGTATTTGTTTAACATAATAGCCTTCTCAAGGTGGCTAGGTTAACTACACCAAATCACCATTGGTAGAGTCAATGACTTATTTTATACCATTTTTAATATAAGATATATGTTTTAAACACTAAAATGAGAGGATATTTAAACTTTTTAAATCTAAAATTATAAAATATAATGTATTGATATCATAATATGTTGTTTTAAAAAATGAATATGAAAAAATGAAATGAAGAAAATGACAGTTTATATAGACAAAGATGGGTTAAAGTTATGAAAACAAAATAAAATGTGAAAATGACGTAGAACTACTTTCATTAGAAACGTGAAACCTATTAGATGGATACATGGGTAGAGAGTAAGTTTGCTTTGAATATTACAGGATGGGTTGAAACACTCCAAATGCATCTCTTTAAATTAAAATGACATATACATATACATATTAATTAGCTATTTAATGTATTTGTTTAACATAATAGCCTTCTCAAGGTGGCTAGGTTAATTACACCAAATCACCATTGGTAGAGTGAATGACTTATTTTATACAATTTTTAATATAAGATATATGTTTTAAACACTAAAATGAGAGAATATTTAAACTTTTAAAATCTAAAATTATAAAATATAATGTATTGATATCATAATATGTTGTTTTAGAAAATTGAACATGAAAAAATAAATAAAGAAAATGACAGTTTATATAGACAAAGATGGGTTAAAGTTATGAAAATAAAACAAAATGTGAAAATGACGTAGAACTACTTTTATAAGAAACATTAAACCTATTAGACGGATACATGGGTAAAGAGCTAAGTTTGGTTTTAACATTATAGTATGGGTTAAAACACTCCAAATGTTTTAAACACTAAAATAAGAGATATGCTTATTTTTTATGATTAATTTTATTTACTTAAGTTGTAATGTATTGATATTTGAATTGTTTAAATCTAAAATTGTAAAATATAATGTATTGATATCATAATATGTTGTATTAAAAAAATGAATATGAAAAAATGAAATGAAGAAAATGACAGTTTATATAGACAAAGATGGGATAAAGTTATGAAAACAAAATAAAATGTGAAAATGACGTAGAACTACTTTCATTAGAAACGTGAAACCTATTAGATGGATAAATGGGTAGAGAGGTAAGTTTGCTTTGAATATTACAGGATGGGTTGAAACACTCCAAATGCATCTCTTTAAATTAAAATGACATATACATATACATATTAATTAGCTACTTAATGTATTTGTTTAACATAATAGCCTTCTCAAGGTGGCTAGGTTAACTACACCAAATCACCATTGGTAGAGTCAATGACTTATTTTATACCATTTTTAATATAAGATATATGTTTTAAACACTAAAATGAGAGGATATTTAAACTTTTTAAATCTAAAATTATAAAATATAATGTATTGATATCATAATATGTTGTTTTAAAAAAATGAATATGAAAAAATGAAATGAAGAAAATGACAGTTTATATAGACAAAGATGGGTTAAAGTTATGAAAACAAAATAAAATGTGAAAATGACGTAGAACTACTTTCATTAGAAACGTGAAACCTATTAGATGGATACATGGGTAGAGAGTAAGTTTGCTTTGAATATTACAAGATGGGTTGAAACACTCCAAATGCATCTCTTTAAATTAAAATGACATATACATATACATATTAATTAGCTATTAATGTATTTGTTTAACATAATAGCCTTCTAAAGGTGGCAAGGTTAATTACACCAAATCACCATTGGTAGAGTGAATGACTTATTTTATACAATTTTTAATATAAGATATATGTTTTAAACACTAAAATGAGAGAATATTTAAACTTTTAAAATCTAAAATTATAAAATATAATGTATTGATATCATAATATGTTGTTTTAGAAAATTGAACATGAAAAAAGAAAAAAAGAAAATGACAGTTTATATAGACAAAGATGGGTTAAAGTTATGAAAATAAAACAAAATGTGAAAATGACGTAGAACTACTTTTATAAGAAACATTAAACCTATTAGACGGATACATGGGTAAAGAGCTAAGTTTGGTTTTAACATTATAGTATGGGTTAAAACACTCCAAATGTTTTAAACACTAAAATAAGAGATATGCTTATTTTTTATGATTAATTTTATTTACTTAAGTTGTAATGTATTGATATTTGAATTGTTTAAATCTAAAATTATAAAATATAATGTATTGATATCATAATATGTTGTATTAAAAAAATGAATATGAAAAAATGAAATGAAGAAAATGACAGTTTATATAGACAAAGATGGGTGAAAGTTATGAAAATGACGTAGAACTACTTTCATTAGAAACGTGAAACCTATTAGATGGATACATGGGTAGAGAGATAAGTTTGCTTTGAATATTACAGGATGGGTTGAAACACTCCAAATGCATCTCTTTAAATTAAAATGACATATACATATACATATTAATTAGCTACTTAATGTATTTGTTTAACATAATAGCCTTCTCAAGGTGGCTAGGTTAATTACACCAAATCACCATTGGTAGAGTGAATGACTTATTTTATACCATTTTTAATATAAGATATATGTTTTAAACACTAAAATGAGAGGATATTTAAACTTTTTAAATCTAAAATTATAAAATATAATGTATTGATATCATAATATGTTGTTTTAGAAAATTGAACATGAATAAAAGAAAAAAAGAAAATGACAGTTTATATAGACAAAGATGGGTTAAAGTTATGAAAATAAAACAAAATGTGAAAATGACGTAGAACTACTTTTATAAGAAACATTAAACCTATTAGACGGATACATGGGTAAAGAGCTAAGTTTGGTTTTAACATTATAGTATGGGTTAAAACACTCCAAATGTTTTAAACACTAAAATAAGAGATATGCTTATTTTTTATGATTAATTTTATTTACTTAAGTTGTAATGTATTGATATTTGAATTGTTTAAATCTAAAATTATAAAATATAATGTATTGATATCATAATATGTTGTATTAAAAAAATGAATATGAAAAAATGAAATGAAGAAAATGACAGTTTATATAGACAAAGATGGGATAAAGTTATGAAAACAAAATAAAATGTGAAAATGACGTAGAACTACTTTCATTAGAAACGTGAAACCTATTAGATGGATACATGGGTAGAGAGTAAGTTTGCTTTGAATATTACAGGATGGGTTGAAACACTCCAAATGCATCTCTTTAAATTAAAATGACATATACATATACATATTAATTAGCTATTTAATGTATTTGTTTAACATAATAGCCTTCTCAAGGTGGCTAGGTTAATTACACCAAATCACCATTGGTAGAGTGAATGACTTATTTTATACAATTTTTAATATAAGATATATGTTTTAAACACTAAAATGAGAGAATATTTAAACTTTTAAAATCTAAAATTATAAAATATAATGTATTGATATCATAATATGTTGTTTTAGAAAATTGAACATGAAAAAAAAATAAAGAAAATGACAGTTTATATAGACAAAGATGGGTTAAAGTTATGAAAATAAAACAAAATGTGAAAATGACGTAGAAC
This sequence comes from Lathyrus oleraceus, assembly GCF_024323335.1. NCBI lineage: Eukaryota > Viridiplantae > Streptophyta > Magnoliopsida > Fabales > Fabaceae > Lathyrus > Lathyrus oleraceus. The sequence goes on from NW_026112452.1 coordinate 85,293, forward strand.
TACTTTTATAAGAAACATTAAACCTATTAGACGGATACATGGGTAAAGAGCTAAGTTTGGTTTTAACATTATAGTATGGGTTAAAACACTCCAAATGTTTTAAACACTAAAATAAGAGATATGCTTATTTTTTATGATTAATTTTATTTACTTAAGTTGTAATGTATTGATATTTGAATTGTTTAAATCTAAAATTATAAAATATAATGTATTGATATCATAATATGTTGTATTAAAAAAATGAATATGAAAAAATGAAATGAAGAAAATGACAGTTTATATAGACAAAGATGGGATAAAGTTATGAAAACAAAATAAAATGTGAAAATGACGTAGAACTACTTTCATTAGAAACGTGAAACCTATTAGATGGATAAATGGGTAGAGAGGTAAGTTTGCTTTGAATATTACAGGATGGGTTGAAACACTCCAAATGCATCTCTTTAAATTAAAATGACATATACATATACATATTAATTAGCTACTTAATGTATTTGTTTAACATAATAGCCTTCTCAAGGTGGCTAGGTTAACTACACCAAATCACCATTGGTAGAGTCAATGACTTATTTTATACCATTTTTAATATAAGATATATGTTTTAAACACTAAAATGAGAGGATATTTAAACTTTTTAAATCTAAAATTATAAAATATAATGTATTGATATCATAATATGTTGTTTTAAAAAAATGAATATGAAAAAATGAAATGAAGAAAATGACAGTTTATATAGACAAAGATGGGTTAAAGTTATGAAAACAAAATAAAATGTGAAAATGACGTAGAACTACTTTCATTAGAAACGTGAAACCTATTAGATGGATACATGGGTAGAGAGTAAGTTTGCTTTGAATATTACAAGATGGGTTGAAACACTCCAAATGCATCTCTTTAAATTAAAATGACATATACATATACATATTAATTAGCTATTTAATGTATTTGTTTAACATAATAGCCTTCTCAAGGTGGCTAGGTTAATTACACCAAATCACCATTGGTAGAGTGAATGACTTATTTTATACAATTTTTAATATAAGATATATGTTTTAAACACTAAAATGAGAGAATATTTAAACTTTTAAAATCTAAAATTATAAAATATAATGTATTGATATCATAATATGTTGTTTTAGAAAATTGAACATGAAAAAAAGAAAAAAAGAAAATGACAGTTTATATAGACAAAGATGGGTTAAAGTTATGAAAATAAAACAAAATGTGAAAATGACGTAGAACTACTTTTATAAGAAACATTAAACCTATTAGACGGATACATGGGTAAAGAGCTAAGTTTGGTTTTAACATTATAGTATGGGTTAAAACACTCCAAATGTTTTAAACACTAAAATAAGAGATATGCTTATTTTTTATGATTAATTTTATTTACTTAAGTTGTAATGTATTGATATTTGAATTGTTTAAATCTAAAATTATAAAATATAATGTATTGATATCATAATATGTTGTATTAAAAAAATGAATATGAAAAAATGAAATGAAGAAAATGACAGTTTATATAGACAAAGATGGGATAAAGTTATGAAAACAAAATAAAATGTGAAAATGACGTAGAACTACTTTCATTAGAAACGTGAAACCTATTAGATGGATACATGGGTAGAGAGTAAGTTTGCTTTGAATATTACAGGATGGGTTGAAACACTCCAAATGCATCTCTTTAAATTAAAATGACATATACATATACATATTAATTAGCTATTTAATGTATTTGTTTAACATAATAGCCTTCTCAAGGTGGCTAGGTTAATTACACCAAATCACCATTGGTAGAGTGAATGACTTATTTTATACAATTTTTAATATAAGATATATGTTTTAAACACTAAAATGAGAGAATATTTAAACTTTTAAAATCTAAAATTATAAAATATAATGTATTGATATCATAATATGTTGTTTTAGAAAATTGAACATGAAAAAAAAAATAAAGAAAATGACAGTTTATATAGACAAAGATGGGTTAAAGTTATGAAAATAAAACAAAATGTGAAAATGACGTAGAACTACTTTTATAAGAAACATTAAACCTATTAGACGGATACATGGGTAAAGAGCTAAGTTTGGTTTTAACATTATAGTATGGGTTAAAACACTCCAAATGTTTTAAACACTAAAATAAGAGATATGCTTATTTTTTATGATTAATTTTATTTACTTAAGTTGTAATGTATTGATATTTGAATTGTTTAAATCTAAAATTATAAAATATAATGTATTGATATCATAATATGTTGTATTAAAAAAATGAATATGAAAAATGAAATGAAGAAAATGACAGTTTATATAGACAAAGATGGGATAAAGTTATGAAAACAAAATAAAATGTGAAAATGACGTAGAACTACTTTCATTAGAAACGTGAAACCTATTAGATGGATAAATGGGTAGAGAGGTAAGTTTGCTTTGAATATTACAGGATGGGTTGAAACACTCCAAATGCATCTCTTTAAATTAAAATGACATATACATATACATATTAATTAGCTACTTAATGTATTTGTTTAACATAATAGCCTTCTCAAGGTGGCTAGGTTAACTACACCAAATCACCATTGGTAGAGTCAATGACTTATTTTATACCATTTTTAATATAAGATATATGTTTTAAACACTAAAATGAGAGGATATTTAAACTTTTTAAATCTAAAATTATAAAATATAATGTATTGATATCATAATATGTTGTTTTAAAAAAATGAATATGAAAAATGAAATGAAGAAAATGACAGTTTATATAGACAAAGATGGGATAAAGTTATGAAAACAAAATAAAATGTGAAAATGACGTAGAACTACTTTCATTAGAAACGTGAAACCTATTAGATGGATACATGGGTAGAGAGTAAGTTTGCTTTGAATATTACAAGATGGGTTGAAACACTCCAAATGCATCTCTTTAAATTAAAATGACATATACATATACATATTAATTAGCTATTTAATGTATTTGTTTAACATAATAGCCTTCTCAAGGTGGCTAGGTTAATTACACCAAATCACCATTGGTAGAGTGAATGACTTATTTTATACAATTTTTAATATAAGATATATGTTTTAAACACTAAAATGAGAGAATATTTAAACTTTTAAAATCTAAAATTATAAAATATAATGTATTGATATCATAATATGTTGTTTTAGAAAATTGAACATGAAAAAAAGAAAAAAAAAAATGACAGTTTATATAGACAAAGATGGGTTAAAGTTATGAAAATAAAACAAAATGTGAAAATGACGTAGAACTACTTTTATAAGAAACATTAAACCTATTAGACGGATACATGGGTAAAGAGCTAAGTTTGGTTTTAACATTATAGTATGGGTTAAAACACTCCAAATGTTTTAAACACTAAAATAAGAGATATGCTTATTTTTTATGATTAATTTTATTTACTTAAGTTGTAATGTATTGATATTTGAATTGTTTAAATCTAAAATTATAAAATATAATGTATTGATATCATAATATGTTGTATTAAAAAAATGAATATGAAAAAATGAAATGAAGAAAATGACAGTTTATATAGACAAAGATGGGATAAAGTTATGAAAACAAAATAAAATGTGAAAATGACGTAGAACTACTTTCATTAGAAACGTGAAACCTATTAGATGGATACATGGGTAGAGAGTAAGTTTGCTTTGAATATTACAGGATGGGTTGAAACACTCCAAATGCATCTCTTTAAATTAAAATGACATATACATATACATATTAATTAGCTATTTAATGTATTTGTTTAACATAATAGCCTTCTCAAGGTGGCTAGGTTAATTACACCAAATCACCATTGGTAGAGTGAATGACTTATTTTATACAATTTTTAATATAAGATATATGTTTTAAACACTAAAATGAGAGAATATTTAAACTTTTAAAATCTAAAATTATAAAATATAATGTATTGATATCATAATATGTTGTTTTAGAAAATTGAACATGAAAAAAAAATAAAGAAAATGACAGTTTATATAGACAAAGATGGGTTAAAGTTATGAAAATAAAACAAAATGTGAAAATGACGTAGAACTACTTTTATAAGAAACATTAAACCTATTAGACGGATACATGGGTAAAGAGCTAAGTTTGGTTTTAACATTATAGTATGGGTTAAAACACTCCAAATGTTTTAAACACTAAAATAAGAGATATGCTTATTTTTTATGATTAATTTTATTTACTTAAGTTGTAATGTATTGATATTTGAATTGTTTAAATCTAAAATTATAAAATATAATGTATTGATATCATAATATGTTGTATTAAAAAAATGAATATGAAAAAATGAAATGAAGAAAATGACAGTTTATATAGACAAAGATGGGATAAAGTTATGAAAACAAAATAAAATGTGAAAATGACGTAGAACTACTTTCATTAGAAACGTGAAACCTATTAGATGGATAAATGGGTAGAGAGGTAAGTTTGCTTTGAATATTACAGGATGGGTTGAAACACTCCAAATGCATCTCTTTAAATTAAAATGACATATACATATACATATTAATTAGCTACTTAATGTATTTGTTTAACATAATAGCCTTCTCAAGGTGGCTAGGTTAACTACACCAAATCACCATTGGTAGAGTCAATGACTTATTTTATACCATTTTTAATATAAGATATATGTTTTAAACACTAAAATGAGAGGATATTTAAACTTTTTAAATCTAAAATTATAAAATATAATGTATTGATATCATAATATGTTGTTTTAAAAAATGAATATGAAAAAATGAAATGAAGAAAATGACAGTTTATATAGACAAAGATGGGTTAAAGTTATGAAAACAAAATAAAATGTGAAAATGACGTAGAACTACTTTCATTAGAAACGTGAAACCTATTAGATGGATACATGGGTAGAGAGTAAGTTTGCTTTGAATATTACAAGATGGGTTGAAACACTCCAAATGCATCTCTTTAAATTAAAATGACATATACATATACATATTAATTAGCTATTAATGTATTTGTTTAACATAATAGCCTTCTAAAGGTGGCAAGGTTAATTACACCAAATCACCATTGGTAGAGTGAATGACTTATTTTATACAATTTTTAATATAAGATATATGTTTTAAACACTAAAATGAGAGAATATTTAAACTTTTAAAATCTAAAATTATAAAATATAATGTATTGATATCATAATATGTTGTTTTAGAAAATTGAACATGAAAAAAAAAAAAAGAAAATGACAGTTTATATAGACAAAGATGGGTTAAAGTTATGAAAATAAAACAAAATGTGAAAATGACGTAGAACTACTTTTATAAGAAACATTAAACCTATTAGACGGATACATGGGTAAAGAGCTAAGTTTGGTTTTAACATTATAGTATGGGTTAAAACACTCCAAATGTTTTAAACACTAAAATAAGAGATATGCTTATTTTTTATGATTAATTTTATTTACTTAAGTTGTAATGTATTGATATTTGAATTGTTTAAATCTAAAATTGTAAAATATAATGTATTGATATCATAATATGTTGTATTAAAAAAATGAATATGAAAAAATGAAATGAAGAAAATGACAGTTTATATAGACAAAGATGGGATAAAGTTATGAAAACAAAATAAAATGTGAAAATGACGTAGAACTACTTTCATTAGAAACGTGAAACCTATTAGATGGATAAATGGGTAGAGAGGTAAGTTTGCTTTGAATATTACAGGATGGGTTGAAACACTCCAAATGCATCTCTTTAAATTAAAATGACATATACATATACATATTAATTAGCTACTTAATGTATTTGTTTAACATAATAGCCTTCTCAAGGTGGCTAGGTTAACTACACCAAATCACCATTGGTAGAGTCAATGACTTATTTTATACCATTTTTAATATAAGATATATGTTTTAAACACTAAAATGAGAGGATATTTAAACTTTTTAAATCTAAAATTATAAAATATAATGTATTGATATCATAATATGTTGTTTTAAAAAAATGAATATGAAAAAATGAAATGAAGAAAATGACAGTTTATATAGACAAAGATGGGTTAAAGTTATGAAAACAAAATAAAATGTGAAAATGACGTAGAACTACTTTCATTAGAAACGTGAAACCTATTAGATGGATACATGGGTAGAGAGTAAGTTTGCTTTGAATATTACAAGATGGGTTGAAACACTCCAAATGCATCTCTTTAAATTAAAATGACATATACATATACATATTAATTAGCTATTTAATGTATTTGTTTAACATAATAGCCTTCTCAAGGTGGCTAGGTTAATTACACCAAATCACCATTGGTAGAGTGAATGACTTATTTTATACAATTTTTAATATAAGATATATGTTTTAAACACTAAAATGAGAGAATATTTAAACTTTTAAAATCTAAAATTATAAAATATAATGTATTGATATCATAATATGTTGTTTTAGAAAATTGAACATGAAAAAAAGAAAAAAGAAAATGACAGTTTATATAGACAAAGATGGGTTAAAGTTATGAAAATAAAACAAAATGTGAAAATGACGTAGAACTACTTTTATAAGAAACATTAAACCTATTAGACGGATACATGGGTAAAGAGCTAAGTTTGGTTTTAACATTATAGTATGGGTTAAAACACTCCAAATGTTTTAAACACTAAAATAAGAGATATGCTTATTTTTATGATTAATTTTATTTACTTAAGTTGTAATGTATTGATATTTGAATTGTTTAAATCTAAAATTATAAAATATAATGTATTGATATCATAATATGTTGTATTAAAAAAATGAATATGAAAAAATGAAATGAAGAAAATGACAGTTTATATAGACAAAGATGGGATAAAGTTATGAAAACAAAATAAAATGTGAAAATGACGTAGAACTACTTTCATTAGAAACGTGAAACCTATTAGATGGATACATGGGTAGAGAGTAAGTTTGCTTTGAATATTACAGGATGGGTTGAAACACTCCAAATGCATCTCTTTAAATTAAAATGACATATACATATACATATTAATTAGCTATTTAATGTATTTGTTTAACATAATAGCCTTCTCAAGGTGGCTAGGTTAATTACACCAAATCACCATTGGTAGAGTGAATGACTTATTTTATACAATTTTTAATATAAGATATATGTTTTAAACACTAAAATGAGAGAATATTTAAACTTTTAAAATCTAAAATTATAAAATATAATGTATTGATATCATAATATGTTGTTTTAGAAAATTGAACATGAAAAAAAAAATAAAGAAAATGACAGTTTATATAGACAAAGATGGGTTAAAGTTATGAAAATAAAACAAAATGTGAAAATGACGTAGAACTACTTTTATAAGAAACATTAAACCTATTAGACGGATACATGGGTAAAGAGCTAAGTTTGGTTTTAACATTATAGTATGGGTTAAAACACTCCAAATGTTTTAAACACTAAAATAAGAGATATGCTTATTTTTTATGATTAATTTTATTTACTTAAGTTGTAATGTATTGATATTTGAATTGTTTAAATCTAAAATTGTAAAATATAATGTATTGATATCATAATATGTTGTATTAAAAAAATGAATATGAAAAATGAAATGAAGAAAATGACAGTTTATATAGACAAAGATGGGATAAAGTTATGAAAACAAAATAAAATGTGAAAATGACGTAGAACTACTTTCATTAGAAACGTGAAACCTATTAGATGGATAAATGGGTAGAGAGGTAAGTTTGCTTTGAATATTACAGGATGGGTTGAAACACTCCAAATGCATCTCTTTAAATTAAAATGACATATACATATACATATTAATTAGCTACTTAATGTATTTGTTTAACATAATAGCCTTCTCAAGGTGGCTAGGTTAACTACACCAAATCACCATTGGTAGAGTCAATGACTTATTTTATACCATTTTTAATATAAGATATATGTTTTAAACACTAAAATGAGAGGATATTTAAACTTTTTAAATCTAAAATTATAAAATATAATGTATTGATATCATAATATGTTGTTTTAAAAAAATGAATATGAAAAAATGAAATGAAGAAAATGACAGTTTATATAGACAAAGATGGGTTAAAGTTATGAAAACAAAATAAAATGTGAAAATGACGTAGAACTACTTTCATTAGAAACGTGAAACCTATTAGATGGATACATGGGTAGAGATTAAGTTTGCTTTGAATATTACAAGATGGGTTGAAACACTCCAAATGCATCTCTTTAAATTAAAATGACATATACATATACATATTAATTAGCTATTTAATGTATTTGTTTAACATAATAGCCTTCTCAAGGTGGCTAGGTTAATTACACCAAATCACCATTGGTAGAGTGAATGACTTATTTTATACAATTTTTAATATAAGATATATGTTTTAAACACTAAAATGAGAGAATATTTAAACTTTTAAAATCTAAAATTATAAAATATAATGTATTGATATCATAATATGTTGTTTTAGAAAATTGAACATGAAAAAAAGAAAAAAAGAAAATGACAGTTTATATAGACAAAGATGGGTTAAAGTTATGAAAATAAAACAAAATGTGAAAATGACGTAGAACTACTTTTATAAGAAACATTAAACCTATTAGACGGATACATGGGTAAAGAGCTAAGTTTGGTTTTAACATTATAGTATGGGTTAAAACACTCCAAATGTTTTAAACACTAAAATAAGAGATATGCTTATTTTTATGATTAATTTTATTTACTTAAGTTGTAATGTATTGATATTTGAATTGTTTAAATCTAAAATTATAAAATATAATGTATTGATATCATAATATGTTGTATTAAAAAAATGAATATGAAAAAATGAAATGAAGAAAATGACAGTTTATATAGACAAAGATGGGATAAAGTTATGAAAACAAAATAAAATGTGAAAATGACGTAGAACTACTTTCATTAGAAACGTGAAACCTATTAGATGGATACATGGGTAGAGAGTAAGTTTGCTTTGAATATTACAGGATGGGTTGAAACACTCCAAATGCATCTCTTTAAATTAAAATGACATATACATATACATATTAATTAGCTATTTAATGTATTTGTTTAACATAATAGCCTTCTCAAGGTGGCTAGGTTAATTACACCAAATCACCATTGGTAGAGTGAATGACTTATTTTATACAATTTTTAATATAAGATATATGTTTTAAACACTAAAATGAGAGAATATTTAAACTTTTAAAATCTAAAATTATAAAATATAATGTATTGATATCATAATATGTTGTTTTAGAAAATTGAACATGAAAAAAAAAATAAAGAAAATGACAGTTTATATAGACAAAGATGGGTTAAAGTTATGAAAATAAAACAAAATGTGAAAATGACGTAGAACTACTTTTATAAGAAACATTAAACCTATTAGACGGATACATGGGTAAAGAGCTAAGTTTGGTTTTAACATTATAGTATGGGTTAAAACACTCCAAATGTTTTAAACACTAAAATAAGAGATATGCTTATTTTTTATGATTAATTTTATTTACTTAAGTTGTAATGTATTGATATTTGAATTGTTTAAATCTAAAATTGTAAAATATAATGTATTGATATCATAATATGTTGTATTAAAAAAATGAATATGAAAAAATGAAATGAAGAAAATGACAGTTTATATAGACAAAGATGGGATAAAGTTATGAAAACAAAATAAAATGTGAAAATGACGTAGAACTACTTTCATTAGAAACGTGAAACCTATTAGATGGATAAATGGGTAGAGAGGTAAGTTTGCTTTGAATATTACAGGATGGGTTGAAACACTCCAAATGCATCTCTTTAAATTAAAATGACATATACATATACATATTAATTAGCTACTTAATGTATTTGTTTAACATAATAGCCTTCTCAAGGTGGCTAGGTTAACTACACCAAATCACCATTGGTAGAGTCAATGACTTATTTTATACCATTTTTAATATAAGATATATGTTTTAAACACTAAAATGAGAGGATATTTAAACTTTTTAAATCTAAAATTATAAAATATAATGTATTGATATCATAATATGTTGTTTTAAAAAAATGAATATGAAAAAATGAAATGAAGAAAATGACAGTTTATATAGACAAAGATGGGTTAAAGTTATGAAAACAAAATAAAATGTGAAAATGACGTAGAACTACTTTCATTAGAAACGTGAAACCTATTAGATGGATACATGGGTAGAGAGTAAGTTTGCTTTGAATATTACAAGATGGGTTGAAACACTCCAAATGCATCTCTTTAAATTAAAATGACATATACATATACATATTAATTAGCTATTAATGTATTTGTTTAACATAATAGCCTTCTAAAGGTGGCAAGGTTAATTACACCAAATCACCATTGGTAGAGTGAATGACTTATTTTATACAATTTTTAATATAAGATATATGTTTTAAACACTAAAATGAGAGAATATTTAAACTTTTAAAATCTAAAATTATAAAATATAATGTATTGATATCATAATATGTTGTTTTAGAAAATTGAACATGAAAAAAAAATAAAGAAAATGACAGTTTATATAGACAAAGATGGGTTAAAGTTATGAAAATAAAACAAAATGTGAAAATGACGTAGAACTACTTTTATAAGAAACATTAAACCTATTAGACGGATACATGGGTAAAGAGCTAAGTTTGGTTTTAACATTATAGTATGGGTTAAAACACTCCAAATGTTTTAAACACTAAAATAAGAGATATGCTTATTTTTTATGATTAATTTTATTTACTTAAGTTGTAATGTATTGATATTTGAATTGTTTAAATCTAAAATTATAAAATATAATGTATTGATATCATAATATGTTGTATTAAAAAAATGAATATGAAAAAATGAAATGAAGAAAATGACAGTTTATATAGACAAAGATGGGATAAAGTTATGAAAACAAAATAAAATGTGAAAATGACGTAGAACTACTTTCATTAGAAACGTGAAACCTATTAGATGGATAAATGGGTAGAGAGGTAAGTTTGCTTTGAATATTACAGGATGGGTTGAAACACTCCAAATGCATCTCTTTAAATTAAAATGACATATACATATACATATTAATTAGCTACTTAATGTATTTGTTTAACATAATAGCCTTCTCAAGGTGGCTAGGTTAACTACACCAAATCACCATTGGTAGAGTCAATGACTTATTTTATACCATTTTTAATATAAGATATATGTTTTAAACACTAAAATGAGAGGATATTTAAACTTTTTAAATCTAAAATTATAAAATATAATGTATTGATATCATAATATGTTGTTTTAAAAAAATGAATATGAAAAAATGAAATGAAGAAAATGACAGTTTATATAGACAAAGATGGGTTAAAGTTATGAAAACAAAATAAAATGTGAAAATGACGTAGAACTACTTTCATTAGAAACGTGAAACCTATTAGATGGATACATGGGTAGAGATTAAGTTTGCTTTGAATATTACAAGATGGGTTGAAACACTCCAAATGCATCTCTTTAAATTAAAATGACATATACATATACATATTAATTAGCTATTTAATGTATTTGTTTAACATAATAGCCTTCTCAAGGTGGCTAGGTTAATTACACCAAATCACCATTGGTAGAGTGAATGACTTATTTTATACAATTTTTAATATAAGATATATGTTTTAAACACTAAAATGAGAGAATATTTAAACTTTTAAAATCTAAAATTATAAAATATAATGTATTGATATCATAATATGTTGTTTTAGAAAATTGAACATGAAAAAAAGAAAAAAAGAAAATGACAGTTTATATAGACAAAGATGGGTTAAAGTTATGAAAATAAAACAAAATGTGAAAATGACGTAGAACTACTTTTATAAGAAACATTAAACCTATTAGACGGATACATGGGTAAAGAGCTAAGTTTGGTTTTAACATTATAGTATGGGTTAAAACACTCCAAATGTTTTAAACACTAAAATAAGAGATATGCTTATTTTTTATGATTAATTTTATTTACTTAAGTTGTAATGTATTGATATTTGAATTGTTTAAATCTAAAATTGTAAAATATAATGTATTGATATCATAATATGTTGTATTAAAAAAATGAATATGAAAAAATGAAATGAAGAAAATGACAGTTTATATAGACAAAGATGGGATAAAGTTATGAAAACAAAATAAAATGTGAAAATGACGTAGAACTACTTTCATTAGAAACGTGAAACCTATTAGATGGATAAATGGGTAGAGAGGTAAGTTTGCTTTGAATATTACAGGATGGGTTGAAACACTCCAAATGCATCTCTTTAAATTAAAATGACATATACATATACATATTAATTAGCTACTTAATGTATTTGTTTAACATAATAGCCTTCTCAAGGTGGCTAGGTTAACTACACCAAATCACCATTGGTAGAGTCAATGACTTATTTTATACCATTTTTAATATAAGATATATGTTTTAAACACTAAAATGAGAGGATATTTAAACTTTTTAAATCTAAAATTATAAAATATAATGTATTGATATCATAATATGTTGTTTTAAAAAAATGAATATGAAAAAATGAAATGAAGAAAATGACAGTTTATATAGACAAAGATGGGTTAAAGTTATGAAAACAAAATAAAATGTGAAAATGACGTAGAACTACTTTCATTAGAAACGTGAAACCTATTAGATGGATACATGGGTAGAGATTAAGTTTGCTTTGAATATTACAAGATGGGTTGAAACACTCCAAATGCATCTCTTTAAATTAAAATGACATATACATATACATATTAATTAGCTATTTAATGTATTTGTTTAACATAATAGCCTTCTCAAGGTGGCTAGGTTAATTACACCAAATCACCATTGGTAGAGTGAATGACTTATTTTATACAATTTTTAATATAAGATATATGTTTTAAACACTAAAATGAGAGAATATTTAAACTTTTAAAATCTAAAATTATAAAATATAATGTATTGATATCATAATATGTTGTTTTAGAAAATTGAACATGAAAAAAAGAAAAAAAGAAAATGACAGTTTATATAGACAAAGATGGGTTAAAGTTATGAAAATAAAACAAAATGTGAAAATGACGTAGAACTACTTTTATAAGAAACATTAAACCTATTAGACGGATACATGGGTAAAGAGCTAAGTTTGGTTTTAACATTATAGTATGGGTTAAAACACTCCAAATGTTTTAAACACTAAAATAAGAGATATGCTTATTTTTTATGATTAATTTTATTTACTTAAGTTGTAATGTATTGATATTTGAATTGTTTAAATCTAAAATTATAAAATATAATGTATTGATATCATAATATGTTGTATTAAAAAAATGAATATGAAAAAATGAAATGAAGAAAATGACAGTTTATATAGACAAAGATGGGATAAAGTTATGAAAACAAAATAAAATGTGAAAATGACGTAGAACTACTTTCATTAGAAACGTGAAACCTATTAGATGGATAAATGGGTAGAGAGGTAAGTTTGCTTTGAATATTACAGGATGGGTTGAAACACTCCAAATGCATCTCTTTAAATTAAAATGACATATACATATACATATTAATTAGCTACTTAATGTATTTGTTTAACATAATAGCCTTCTCAAGGTGGCTAGGTTAACTACACCAAATCACCATTGGTAGAGTCAATGACTTATTTTATACCATTTTTAATATAAGATATATGTTTTAAACACTAAAATGAGAGGATATTTAAACTTTTTAAATCTAAAATTATAAAATATAATGTATTGATATCATAATATGTTGTTTTAAAAAAATGAATATGAAAAAATGAAATGAAGAAAATGACAGTTTATATAGACAAAGATGGGTTAAAGTTATGAAAACAAAATAAAATGTGAAAATGACGTAGAACTACTTTCATTAGAAACGTGAAACCTATTAGATGGATACATGGGTAGAGAGTAAGTTTGCTTTGAATATTACAAGATGGGTTGAAACACTCCAAATGCATCTCTTTAAATTAAAATGACATATACATATACATATTAATTAGCTATTAATGTATTTGTTTAACATAATAGCCTTCTAAAGGTGGCAAGGTTAATTACACCAAATCACCATTGGTAGAGTGAATGACTTATTTTATACAATTTTTAATATAAGATATATGTTTTAAACACTAAAATGAGAGAATATTTAAACTTTTAAAATCTAAAATTATAAAATATAATGTATTGATATCATAATATGTTGTTTTAGAAAATTGAACATGAAAAAAAAAAAAAAGAAAATGACAGTTTATATAGACAAAGATGGGTTAAAGTTATGAAAATAAAACAAAATGTGAAAATGACGTAGAACTACTTTTATAAGAAACATTAAACCTATTAGACGGATACATGGGTAAAGAGCTAAGTTTGGTTTTAACATTATAGTATGGGTTAAAACACTCCAAATGTTTTAAACACTAAAATAAGAGATATGCTTATTTTTTATGATTAATTTTATTTACTTAAGTTGTAATGTATTGATATTTGAATTGTTTAAATCTAAAATTATAAAATATAATGTATTGATATCATAATATGTTGTATTAAAAAAATGAATATGAAAAAATGAAATGAAGAAAATGACAGTTTATATAGACAAAGATGGGATAAAGTTATGAAAACAAAATAAAATGTGAAAATGACGTAGAACTACTTTCATTAGAAACGTGAAACCTATTAGATGGATAAATGGGTAGAGAGGTAAGTTTGCTTTGAATATTACAGGATGGGTTGAAACACTCCAAATGCATCTCTTTAAATTAAAATGACATATACATATACATATTAATTAGCTACTTAATGTATTTGTTTAACATAATAGCCTTCTCAAGGTGGCTAGGTTAACTACACCAAATCACCATTGGTAGAGTCAATGACTTATTTTATACCATTTTTAATATAAGATATATGTTTTAAACACTAAAATGAGAGGATATTTAAACTTTTTAAATCTAAAATTATAAAATATAATGTATTGATATCATAATATGTTGTTTTAAAAAAATGAATATGAAAAAATGAAATGAAGAAAATGACAGTTTATATAGACAAAGATGGGTTAAAGTTATGAAAACAAAATAAAATGTGAAAATGACGTAGAACTACTTTCATTAGAAACGTGAAACCTATTAGATGGATACATGGGTAGAGATTAAGTTTGCTTTGAATATTACAAGATGGGTTGAAACACTCCAAATGCATCTCTTTAAATTAAAATGACATATACATATACATATTAATTAGCTATTTAATGTATTTGTTTAACATAATAGCCTTCTCAAGGTGGCTAGGTTAATTACACCAAATCACCATTGGTAGAGTGAATGACTTATTTTATACAATTTTTAATATAAGATATATGTTTTAAACACTAAAATGAGAGAATATTTAAACTTTTAAAATCTAAAATTATAAAATATAATGTATTGATATCATAATATGTTGTTTTAGAAAATTGAACATGAAAAAAAGAAAAAAAGAAAATGACAGTTTATATAGACAAAGATGGGTTAAAGTTATGAAAATAAAACAAAATGTGAAAATGACGTAGAACTACTTTTATAAGAAACATTAAACCTATTAGACGGATACATGGGTAAAGAGCTAAGTTTGGTTTTAACATTATAGTATGGGTTAAAACACTCCAAATGTTTTAAACACTAAAATAAGAGATATGCTTATTTTTTATGATTAATTTTATTTACTTAAGTTGTAATGTATTGATATTTGAATTGTTTAAATCTAAAATTGTAAAATATAATGTATTGATATCATAATATGTTGTATTAAAAAAATGAATATGAAAAAATGAAATGAAGAAAATGACAGTTTATATAGACAAAGATGGGATAAAGTTATGAAAACAAAATAAAATGTGAAAATGACGTAGAACTACTTTCATTAGAAACGTGAAACCTATTAGATGGATAAATGGGTAGAGAGGTAAGTTTGCTTTGAATATTACAGGATGGGTTGAAACACTCCAAATGCATCTCTTTAAATTAAAATGACATATACATATACATATTAATTAGCTACTTAATGTATTTGTTTAACATAATAGCCTTCTCAAGGTGGCTAGGTTAACTACACCAAATCACCATTGGTAGAGTCAATGACTTATTTTATACCATTTTTAATATAAGATATATGTTTTAAACACTAAAATGAGAGGATATTTAAACTTTTTAAATCTAAAATTATAAAATATAATGTATTGATATCATAATATGTTGTTTTAAAAAAATGAATATGAAAAAATGAAATGAAGAAAATGACAGTTTATATAGACAAAGATGGGTTAAAGTTATGAAAACAAAATAAAATGTGAAAATGACGTAGAACTACTTTCATTAGAAACGTGAAACCTATTAGATGGATACATGGGTAGAGATTAAGTTTGCTTTGAATATTACAAGATGGGTTGAAACACTCCAAATGCATCTCTTTAAATTAAAATGACATATACATATACATATTAATTAGCTATTTAATGTATTTGTTTAACATAATAGCCTTCTCAAGGTGGCTAGGTTAATTACACCAAATCACCATTGGTAGAGTGAATGACTTATTTTATACAATTTTTAATATAAGATATATGTTTTAAACACTAAAATGAGAGAATATTTAAACTTTTAAAATCTAAAATTATAAAATATAATGTATTGATATCATAATATGTTGTTTTAGAAAATTGAACATGAAAAAAAGAAAAAAAGAAAATGACAGTTTATATAGACAAAGATGGGTTAAAGTTATGAAAATAAAACAAAATGTGAAAATGACGTAGAACTACTTTTATAAGAAACATTAAACCTATTAGACGGATACATGGGTAAAGAGCTAAGTTTGGTTTTAACATTATAGTATGGGTTAAAACACTCCAAATGTTTTAAACACTAAAATAAGAGATATGCTTATTTTTTATGATTAATTTTATTTACTTAAGTTGTAATGTATTGATATTTGAATTGTTTAAATCTAAAATTGTAAAATATAATGTATTGATATCATAATATGTTGTATTAAAAAAATGAATATGAAAAAATGAAATGAAGAAAATGACAGTTTATATAGACAAAGATGGGATAAAGTTATGAAAACAAAATAAAATGTGAAAATGACGTAGAACTACTTTCATTAGAAACGTGAAACCTATTAGATGGATAAATGGGTAGAGAGGTAAGTTTGCTTTGAATATTACAGGATGGGTTGAAACACTCCAAATGCATCTCTTTAAATTAAAATGACATATACATATACATATTAATTAGCTACTTAATGTATTTGTTTAACATAATAGCCTTCTCAAGGTGGCTAGGTTAACTACACCAAATCACCATTGGTAGAGTCAATGACTTATTTTATACCATTTTTAATATAAGATATATGTTTTAAACACTAAAATGAGAGGATATTTAAACTTTTTAAATCTAAAATTATAAAATATAATGTATTGATATCATAATATGTTGTTTTAAAAAAATGAATATGAAAAAATGAAATGAAGAAAATGACAGTTTATATAGACAAAGATGGGTTAAAGTTATGAAAACAAAATAAAATGTGAAAATGACGTAGAACTACTTTCATTAGAAACGTGAAACCTATTAGATGGATACATGGGTAGAGATTAAGTTTGCTTTGAATATTACAAGATGGGTTGAAACACTCCAAATGCATCTCTTTAAATTAAAATGACATATACATATACATATTAATTAGCTATTTAATGTATTTGTTTAACATAATAGCCTTCTCAAGGTGGCTAGGTTAATTACACCAAATCACCATTGGTAGAGTGAATGACTTATTTTATACAATTTTTAATATAAGATATATGTTTTAAACACTAAAATGAGAGAATATTTAAACTTTTAAAATCTAAAATTATAAAATATAATGTATTGATATCATAATATGTTGTTTTAGAAAATTGAACATGAAAAAAAGAAAAAAAGAAAATGACAGTTTATATAGACAAAGATGGGTTAAAGTTATGAAAATAAAACAAAATGTGAAAATGACGTAGAACTACTTTTATAAGAAACATTAAACCTATTAGACGGATACATGGGTAAAGAGCTAAGTTTGGTTTTAACATTATAGTATGGGTTAAAACACTCCAAATGTTTTAAACACTAAAATAAGAGATATGCTTATTTTTTATGATTAATTTTATTTACTTAAGTTGTAATGTATTGATATTTGAATTGTTTAAATCTAAAATTGTAAAATATAATGTATTGATATCATAATATGTTGTATTAAAAAAATGAATATGAAAAAATGAAATGAAGAAAATGACAGTTTATATAGACAAAGATGGGATAAAGTTATGAAAACAAAATAAAATGTGAAAATGACGTAGAACTACTTTCATTAGAAACGTGAAACCTATTAGATGGATAAATGGGTAGAGAGGTAAGTTTGCTTTGAATATTACAGGATGGGTTGAAACACTCCAAATGCATCTCTTTAAATTAAAATGACATATACATATACATATTAATTAGCTACTTAATGTATTTGTTTAACATAATAGCCTTCTCAAGGTGGCTAGGTTAACTACACCAAATCACCATTGGTAGAGTCAATGACTTATTTTATACCATTTTTAATATAAGATATATGTTTTAAACACTAAAATGAGAGGATATTTAAACTTTTTAAATCTAAAATTATAAAATATAATGTATTGATATCATAATATGTTGTTTTAAAAAAATGAATATGAAAAAATGAAATGAAGAAAATGACAGTTTATATAGACAAAGATGGGTTAAAGTTATGAAAACAAAATAAAATGTGAAAATGACGTAGAACTACTTTCATTAGAAACGTGAAACCTATTAGATGGATACATGGGTAGAGATTAAGTTTGCTTTGAATATTACAAGATGGGTTGAAACACTCCAAATGCATCTCTTTAAATTAAAATGACATATACATATACATATTAATTAGCTATTTAATGTATTTGTTTAACATAATAGCCTTCTCAAGGTGGCTAGGTTAATTACACCAAATCACCATTGGTAGAGTGAATGACTTATTTTATACAATTTTTAATATAAGATATATGTTTTAAACACTAAAATGAGAGAATATTTAAACTTTTAAAATCTAAAATTATAAAATATAATGTATTGATATCATAATATGTTGTTTTAGAAAATTGAACATGAAAAAAAGAAAAAAAGAAAATGACAGTTTATATAGACAAAGATGGGTTAAAGTTATGAAAATAAAACAAAATGTGAAAATGACGTAGAACTACTTTTATAAGAAACATTAAACCTATTAGACGGATACATGGGTAAAGAGCTAAGTTTGGTTTTAACATTATAGTATGGGTTAAAACACTCCAAATGTTTTAAACACTAAAATAAGAGATATGCTTATTTTTTATGATTAATTTTATTTACTTAAGTTGTAATGTATTGATATTTGAATTGTTTAAATCTAAAATTATAAAATATAATGTATTGATATCATAATATGTTGTATTAAAAAAATGAATATGAAAAAATGAAATGAAGAAAATGACAGTTTATATAGACAAAGATGGGATAAAGTTATGAAAACAAAATAAAATGTGAAAATGACGTAGAACTACTTTCATTAGAAACGTGAAACCTATTAGATGGATAAATGGGTAGAGAGGTAAGTTTGCTTTGAATATTACAGGATGGGTTGAAACACTCCAAATGCATCTCTTTAAATTAAAATGACATATACATATACATATTAATTAGCTACTTAATGTATTTGTTTAACATAATAGCCTTCTCAAGGTGGCTAGGTTAACTACACCAAATCACCATTGGTAGAGTCAATGACTTATTTTATACCATTTTTAATATAAGATATATGTTTTAAACACTAAAATGAGAGGATATTTAAACTTTTTAAATCTAAAATTATAAAATATAATGTATTGATATCATAATATGTTGTTTTAAAAAAATGAATATGAAAAAATGAAATGAAGAAAATGACAGTTTATATAGACAAAGATGGGTTAAAGTTATGAAAACAAAATAAAATGTGAAAATGACGTAGAACTACTTTCATTAGAAACGTGAAACCTATTAGATGGATACATGGGTAGAGATTAAGTTTGCTTTGAATATTACAAGATGGGTTGAAACACTCCAAATGCATCTCTTTAAATTAAAATGACATATACATATACATATTAATTAGCTATTTAATGTATTTGTTTAACATAATAGCCTTCTCAAGGTGGCTAGGTTAATTACACCAAATCACCATTGGTAGAGTGAATGACTTATTTTATACAATTTTTAATATAAGATATATGTTTTAAACACTAAAATGAGAGAATATTTAAACTTTTAAAATCTAAAATTATAAAATATAATGTATTGATATCATAATATGTTGTTTTAGAAAATTGAACATGAAAAAAAGAAAAAAAGAAAATGACAGTTTATATAGACAAAGATGGGTTAAAGTTATGAAAATAAAACAAAATGTGAAAATGACGTAGAACTACTTTTATAAGAAACATTAAACCTATTAGACGGATACATGGGTAAAGAGCTAAGTTTGGTTTTAACATTATAGTATGGGTTAAAACACTCCAAATGTTTTAAACACTAAAATAAGAGATATGCTTATTTTTTATGATTAATTTTATTTACTTAAGTTGTAATGTATTGATATTTGAATTGTTTAAATCTAAAATTATAAAATATAATGTATTGATATCATAATATGTTGTATTAAAAAAATGAATATGAAAAAATGAAATGAAGAAAATGACAGTTTATATAGACAAAGATGGGATAAAGTTATGAAAACAAAATAAAATGTGAAAATGACGTAGAACTACTTTCATTAGAAACGTGAAACCTATTAGATGGATAAATGGGTAGAGAGGTAAGTTTGCTTTGAATATTACAGGATGGGTTGAAACACTCCAAATGCATCTCTTTAAATTAAAATGACATATACATATACATATTAATTAGCTACTTAATGTATTTGTTTAACATAATAGCCTTCTCAAGGTGGCTAGGTTAACTACACCAAATCACCATTGGTAGAGTCAATGACTTATTTTATACCATTTTTAATATAAGATATATGTTTTAAACACTAAAATGAGAGGATATTTAAACTTTTTAAATCTAAAATTATAAAATATAATGTATTGATATCATAATATGTTGTTTTAAAAAAATGAATATGAAAAAATGAAATGAAGAAAATGACAGTTTATATAGACAAAGATGGGTTCAAGTTATGAAAACAAAATAAAATGTGAAAATGACGTAGAACTACTTTCATTAGAAACGTGAAACCTATTAGATGGATACATGGGTAGAGATTAAGTTTGCTTTGAATATTACAAGATGGGTTGAAACACTCCAAATGCATCTCTTTAAATTAAAATGACATATACATATACATATTAATTAGCTATTTAATGTATTTGTTTAACATAATAGCCTTCTCAAGGTGGCTAGGTTAATTACACCAAATCACCATTGGTAGAGTGAATGACTTATTTTATACAATTTTTAATATAAGATATATGTTTTAAACACTAAAATGAGAGAATATTTAAACTTTTAAAATCTAAAATTATAAAATATAATGTATTGATATCATAATATGTTGTTTTAGAAAATTGAACATGAAAAAAAGAAAAAAAAAATGACAGTTTATATAGACAAAGATGGGTTAAAGTTATGAAAATAAAACAAAATGTGAAAATGACGTAGAACTACTTTTATAAGAAACATTAAACCTATTAGACGGATACATGGGTAAAGAGCTAAGTTTGGTTTTAACATTATAGTATGGGTTAAAACACTCCAAATGTTTTAAACACTAAAATAAGAGATATGCTTATTTTTTATGATTAATTTTATTTACTTAAGTTGTAATGTATTGATATTTGAATTGTTTAAATCTAAAATTGTAAAATATAATGTATTGATATCATAATATGTTGTATTAAAAAAATGAATATGAAAAAATGAAATGAAGAAAATGACAGTTTATATAGACAAAGATGGGATAAAGTTATGAAAACAAAATAAAATGTGAAAATGACGTAGAACTACTTTCATTAGAAACGTGAAACCTATTAGATGGATAAATGGGTAGAGAGGTAAGTTTGCTTTGAATATTACAGGATGGGTTGAAACACTCCAAATGCATCTCTTTAAATTAAAATGACATATACATATACATATTAATTAGCTACTTAATGTATTTGTTTAACATAATAGCCTTCTCAAGGTGGCTAGGTTAACTACACCAAATCACCATTGGTAGAGTCAATGACTTATTTTATACCATTTTTAATATAAGATATATGTTTTAAACACTAAAATGAGAGGATATTTAAACTTTTTAAATCTAAAATTATAAAATATAATGTATTGATATCATAATATGTTGTTTTAAAAAAATGAATATGAAAAAATGAAATGAAGAAAATGACAGTTTATATAGACAAAGATGGGTTAAAGTTATGAAAACAAAATAAAATGTGAAAATGACGTAGAACTACTTTCATTAGAAACGTGAAACCTATTAGATGGATACATGGGTAGAGAGTAAGTTTGCTTTGAATATTACAAGATGGGTTGAAACACTCCAAATGCATCTCTTTAAATTAAAATGACATATACATATACATATTAATTAGCTATTAATGTATTTGTTTAACATAATAGCCTTCTAAAGGTGGCAAGGTTAATTACACCAAATCACCATTGGTAGAGTGAATGACTTATTTTATACAATTTTTAATATAAGATATATGTTTTAAACACTAAAATGAGAGAATATTTAAACTTTTAAAATCTAAAATTATAAAATATAATGTATTGATATCATAATATGTTGTTTTAGAAAATTGAACATGAAAAAAAGAAAAAAAGAAAATGACAGTTTATATAGACAAAGATGGGTTAAAGTTATGAAAATAAAACAAAATGTGAAAATGACGTAGAACTACTTTTATAAGAAACATTAAACCTATTAGACGGATACATGGGTAAAGAGCTAAGTTTGGTTTTAACATTATAGTATGGGTTAAAACACTCCAAATGTTTTAAACACTAAAATAAGAGATATGCTTATTTTTTATGATTAATTTTATTTACTTAAGTTGTAATGTATTGATATTTGAATTGTTTAAATCTAAAATTATAAAATATAATGTATTGATATCATAATATGTTGTATTAAAAAAATGAATATGAAAAAATGAAATGAAGAAAATGACAGTTTATATAGACAAAGATGGGATAAAGTTATGAAAACAAAATAAAATGTGAAAATGACGTAGAACTACTTTCATTAGAAACGTGAAACCTATTAGATGGATAAATGGGTAGAGAGGTAAGTTTGCTTTGAATATTACAGGATGGGTTGAAACACTCCAAATGCATCTCTTTAAATTAAAATGACATATACATATACATATTAATTAGCTACTTAATGTATTTGTTTAACATAATAGCCTTCTCAAGGTGGCTAGGTTAACTACACCAAATCACCATTGGTAGAGTCAATGACTTATTTTATACCATTTTTAATATAAGATATATGTTTTAAACACTAAAATGAGAGGATATTTAAACTTTTTAAATCTAAAATTATAAAATATAATGTATTGATATCATAATATGTTGTTTTAAAAAAATGAATATGAAAAAATGAAATGAAGAAAATGACAGTTTATATAGACAAAGATGGGTTAAAGTTATGAAAACAAAATAAAATGTGAAAATGACGTAGAACTACTTTCATTAGAAACGTGAAACCTATTAGATGGATACATGGGTAGAGATTAAGTTTGCTTTGAATATTACAAGATGGGTTGAAACACTCCAAATGCATCTCTTTAAATTAAAATGACATATACATATACATATTAATTAGCTATTTAATGTATTTGTTTAACATAATAGCCTTCTCAAGGTGGCTAGGTTAATTACACCAAATCACCATTGGTAGAGTGAATGACTTATTTTATACAATTTTTAATATAAGATATATGTTTTAAACACTAAAATGAGAGAATATTTAAACTTTTAAAATCTAAAATTATAAAATATAATGTATTGATATCATAATATGTTGTTTTAGAAAATTGAACATGAAAAAAAGAAAAAAAGAAAATGACAGTTTATATAGACAAAGATGGGTTAAAGTTATGAAAATAAAACAAAATGTGAAAATGACGTAGAACTACTTTTATAAGAAACATTAAACCTATTAGACGGATACATGGGTAAAGAGCTAAGTTTGGTTTTAACATTATAGTATGGGTTAAAACACTCCAAATGTTTTAAACACTAAAATAAGAGATATGCTTATTTTTTATGATTAATTTTATTTACTTAAGTTGTAATGTATTGATATTTGAATTGTTTAAATCTAAAATTGTAAAATATAATGTATTGATATCATAATATGTTGTATTAAAAAAATGAATATGAAAAAATGAAATGAAGAAAATGACAGTTTATATAGACAAAGATGGGATAAAGTTATGAAAACAAAATAAAATGTGAAAATGACGTAGAACTACTTTCATTAGAAACGTGAAACCTATTAGATGGATAAATGGGTAGAGAGGTAAGTTTGCTTTGAATATTACAGGATGGGTTGAAACACTCCAAATGCATCTCTTTAAATTAAAATGACATATACATATACATATTAATTAGCTACTTAATGTATTTGTTTAACATAATAGCCTTCTCAAGGTGGCTAGGTTAACTACACCAAATCACCATTGGTAGAGTCAATGACTTATTTTATACCATTTTTAATATAAGATATATGTTTTAAACACTAAAATGAGAGGATATTTAAACTTTTTAAATCTAAAATTATAAAATATAATGTATTGATATCATAATATGTTGTTTTAAAAAAATGAATATGAAAAAATGAAATGAAGAAAATGACAGTTTATATAGACAAAGATGGGTTAAAGTTATGAAAACAAAATAAAATGTGAAAATGACGTAGAACTACTTTCATTAGAAACGTGAAACCTATTAGATGGATACATGGGTAGAGATTAAGTTTGCTTTGAATATTACAAGATGGGTTGAAACACTCCAAATGCATCTCTTTAAATTAAAATGACATATACATATACATATTAATTAGCTATTTAATGTATTTGTTTAACATAATAGCCTTCTCAAGGTGGCTAGGTTAATTACACCAAATCACCATTGGTAGAGTGAATGACTTATTTTATACAATTTTTAATATAAGATATATGTTTTAAACACTAAAATGAGAGAATATTTAAACTTTTAAAATCTAAAATTATAAAATATAATGTATTGATATCATAATATGTTGTTTTAGAAAATTGAACATGAAAAAAAGAAAAAAAGAAAATGACAGTTTATATAGACAAAGATGGGTTAAAGTTATGAAAATAAAACAAAATGTGAAAATGACGTAGAACTACTTTTATAAGAAACATTAAACCTATTAGACGGATACATGGGTAAAGAGCTAAGTTTGGTTTTAACATTATAGTATGGGTTAAAACACTCCAAATGTTTTAAACACTAAAATAAGAGATATGCTTATTTTTTATGATTAATTTTATTTACTTAAGTTGTAATGTATTGATATTTGAATTGTTTAAATCTAAAATTATAAAATATAATGTATTGATATCATAATATGTTGTATTAAAAAAATGAATATGAAAAAATGAAATGAAGAAAATGACAGTTTATATAGACAAAGATGGGATAAAGTTATGAAAACAAAATAAAATGTGAAAATGACGTAGAACTACTTTCATTAGAAACGTGAAACCTATTAGATGGATAAATGGGTAGAGAGGTAAGTTTGCTTTGAATATTACAGGATGGGTTGAAACACTCCAAATGCATCTCTTTAAATTAAAATGACATATACATATACATATTAATTAGCTACTTAATGTATTTGTTTAACATAATAGCCTTCTCAAGGTGGCTAGGTTAACTACACCAAATCACCATTGGTAGAGTCAATGACTTATTTTATACCATTTTTAATATAAGATATATGTTTTAAACACTAAAATGAGAGGATATTTAAACTTTTTAAATCTAAAATTATAAAATATAATGTATTGATATCATAATATGTTGTTTTAAAAAAATGAATATGAAAAAATGAAATGAAGAAAATGACAGTTTATATAGACAAAGATGGGTTAAAGTTATGAAAACAAAATAAAATGTGAAAATGACGTAGAACTACTTTCATTAGAAACGTGAAACCTATTAGATGGATACATGGGTAGAGATTAAGTTTGCTTTGAATATTACAAGATGGGTTGAAACACTCCAAATGCATCTCTTTAAATTAAAATGACATATACATATACATATTAATTAGCTATTTAATGTATTTGTTTAACATAATAGCCTTCTCAAGGTGGCTAGGTTAATTACACCAAATCACCATTGGTAGAGTGAATGACTTATTTTATACAATTTTTAATATAAGATATATGTTTTAAACACTAAAATGAGAGAATATTTAAACTTTTAAAATCTAAAATTATAAAATATAATGTATTGATATCATAATATGTTGTTTTAGAAAATTGAACATGAAAAAAAGAAAAAAGAAAATGACAGTTTATATAGACAAAGATGGGTTAAAGTTATGAAAATAAAACAAAATGTGAAAATGACGTAGAACTACTTTTATAAGAAACATTAAACCTATTAGACGGATACATGGGTAAAGAGCTAAGTTTGGTTTTAACATTATAGTATGGGTTAAAACACTCCAAATGTTTTAAACACTAAAATAAGAGATATGCTTATTTTTTATGATTAATTTTATTTACTTAAGTTGTAATGTATTGATATTTGAATTGTTTAAATCTAAAATTAAAATATAATGTATTGATATCATAATATGTTGTATTAAAAAAATGAATATGAAAAAATGAAATGAAGAAAATGACAGTTTATATAGACAAAGATGGGATAAAGTTATGAAAACAAAATAAAATGTGAAAATGACGTAGAACTACTTTCATTAGAAACGTGAAACCTATTAGATGGATAAATGGGTAGAGAGGTAAGTTTGCTTTGAATATTACAGGATGGGTTGAAACACTCCAAATGCATCTCTTTAAATTAAAATGACATATACATATACATATTAATTAGCTACTTAATGTATTTGTTTAACATAATAGCCTTCTCAAGGTGGCTAGGTTAACTACACCAAATCACCATTGGTAGAGTCAATGACTTATTTTATACCATTTTTAATATAAGATATATGTTTTAAACACTAAAATGAGAGGATATTTAAACTTTTTAAATCTAAAATTATAAAATATAATGTATTGATATCATAATATGTTGTTTTAAAAAAATGAATATGAAAAAATGAAATGAAGAAAATGACAGTTTATATAGACAAAGATGGGTTAAAGTTATGAAAACAAAATAAAATGTGAAAATGACGTAGAACTACTTTCATTAGAAACGTGAAACCTATTAGATGGATACATGGGTAGAGATTAAGTTTGCTTTGAATATTACAAGATGGGTTGAAACACTCCAAATGCATCTCTTTAAATTAAAATGACATATACATATACATATTAATTAGCTATTTAATGTATTTGTTTAACATAATAGCCTTCTCAAGGTGGCTAGGTTAATTACACCAAATCACCATTGGTAGAGTGAATGACTTATTTTATACAATTTTTAATATAAGATATATGTTTTAAACACTAAAATGAGAGAATATTTAAACTTTTAAAATCTAAAATTATAAAATATAATGTATTGATATCATAATATGTTGTTTTAGAAAATTGAACATGAAAAAAAGAAAAAAAGAAAATGACAGTTTATATAGACAAAGATGGGTTAAAGTTATGAAAATAAAACAAAATGTGAAAATGACGTAGAACTACTTTTATAAGAAACATTAAACCTATTAGACGGATACATGGGTAAAGAGCTAAGTTTGGTTTTAACATTATAGTATGGGTTAAAACACTCCAAATGTTTTAAACACTAAAATAAGAGATATGCTTATTTTTTATGATTAATTTTATTTACTTAAGTTGTAATGTATTGATATTTGAATTGTTTAAATCTAAAATTGTAAAATATAATGTATTGATATCATAATATGTTGTATTAAAAAAATGAATATGAAAAAATGAAATGAAGAAAATGACAGTTTATATAGACAAAGATGGGATAAAGTTATGAAAACAAAATAAAATGTGAAAATGACGTAGAACTACTTTCATTAGAAACGTGAAACCTATTAGATGGATAAATGGGTAGAGAGGTAAGTTTGCTTTGAATATTACAGGATGGGTTGAAACACTCCAAATGCATCTCTTTAAATTAAAATGACATATACATATACATATTAATTAGCTACTTAATGTATTTGTTTAACATAATAGCCTTCTCAAGGTGGCTAGGTTAACTACACCAAATCACCATTGGTAGAGTCAATGACTTATTTTATACCATTTTTAATATAAGATATATGTTTTAAACACTAAAATGAGAGGATATTTAAACTTTTTAAATCTAAAATTATAAAATATAATGTATTGATATCATAATATGTTGTTTTAAAAAAATGAATATGAAAAAATGAAATGAAGAAAATGACAGTTTATATAGACAAAGATGGGTTAAAGTTATGAAAACAAAATAAAATGTGAAAATGACGTAGAACTACTTTCATTAGAAACGTGAAACCTATTAGATGGATACATGGGTAGAGATTAAGTTTGCTTTGAATATTACAAGATGGGTTGAAACACTCCAAATGCATCTCTTTAAATTAAAATGACATATACATATACATATTAATTAGCTATTAATGTATTTGTTTAACATAATAGCCTTCTCAAGGTGGCTAGGTTAATTACACCAAATCACCATTGGTAGAGTGAATGACTTATTTTATACAATTTTTAATATAAGATATATGTTTTAAACACTAAAATGAGAGAATATTTAAACTTTTAAAATCTAAAATTATAAAATATAATGTATTGATATCATAATATGTTGTTTTAGAAAATTGAACATGAAAAAAAGAAAAAAAGAAAATGACAGTTTATATAGACAAAGATGGGTTAAAGTTATGAAAATAAAACAAAATGTGAAAATGACGTAGAACTACTTTTATAAGAAACATTAAACCTATTAGACGGATACATGGGTAAAGAGCTAAGTTTGGTTTTAACATTATAGTATGGGTTAAAACACTCCAAATGTTTTAAACACTAAAATAAGAGATATGCTTATTTTTTATGATTAATTTTATTTACTTAAGTTGTAATGTATTGATATTTGAATTGTTTAAATCTAAAATTATAAAATATAATGTATTGATATCATAATATGTTGTATTAAAAAAATGAATATGAAAAAATGAAATGAAGAAAATGACAGTTTATATAGACAAAGATGGGATAAAGTTATGAAAACAAAATAAAATGTGAAAATGACGTAGAACTACTTTCATTAGAAACGTGAAACCTATTAGATGGATAAATGGGTAGAGAGGTAAGTTTGCTTTGAATATTACAGGATGGGTTGAAACACTCCAAATGCATCTCTTTAAATTAAAATGACATATACATATACATATTAATTAGCTACTTAATGTATTTGTTTAACATAATAGCCTTCTCAAGGTGGCTAGGTTAATTACACCAAATCACCATTGGTAGAGTGAATGACTTATTTTATACAATTTTTAATATAAGATATATGTTTTAAACACTAAAATGAGAGAATATTTAAACTTTTAAAATCTAAAATTATAAAATATAATGTATTGATATCATAATATGTTGTTTTAGAAAATTGAACATGAAAAAATAAATAAAGAAAATGACAGTTTATATAGACAAAGATGGGTTAAAGTTATGAAAATAAAACAAAATGTGAAAATGACGTAGAACTACTTTTATAAGAAACATTAAACCTATTAGACGGATACATGGGTAAAGAGCTAAGTTTGGTTTTAACATTATAGTATGGGTTAAAACACTCCAAATGTTTTAAACACTAAAATAAGAGATATGCTTATTTTTTATGATTAATTTTATTTACTTAAGTTGTAATGTATTGATATTTGAATTGTTTAAATCTAAAATTATAAAATATAATGTATTGATATCATAATATGTTGTATTAAAAAATGAATATGAAAAAATGAAATGAAGAAAATGACAGTTTATATAGACAAAGATGGGATAAAGTTATGAAAACAAAATAAAATGTGAAAATGACGTAGAACTACTTTCATTAGAAACGTGAAACCTATTAGATGGATACATGGGTAGAGAGTAAGTTTGCTTTGAATATTACAGGATGGGTTGAAACACTCCAAATGCATCTCTTTAAATTAAAATGACATATACATATACATATTAATTAGCTATTTAATGTATTTGTTTAACATAATAGCCTTCTCAAGGTGGCTAGGTTAATTACACCAAATCACCATTGGTAGAGTGAATGACTTATTTTATACAATTTTTAATATAAGATATATGTTTTAAACACTAAAATGAGAGAATATTTAAACTTTTAAAATCTAAAATTATAAAATATAATGTATTGATATCATAATATGTTGTTTTAGAAAATTGAACATGAAAAAAAAATAAAGAAAATGACAGTTTATATAGACAAAGATGGGTTAAAGTTATGAAAATAAAACAAAATGTGAAAATGACGTAGAACTACTTTTATAAGAAACATTAAACCTATTAGACGGATACATGGGTAAAGAGCTAAGTTTGGTTTTAACATTATAGTATGGGTTAAAACACTCCAAATGTTTTAAACACTAAAATAAGAGATATGCTTATTTTTTATGATTAATTTTATTTACTTAAGTTGTAATGTATTGATATTTGAATTGTTTAAATCTAAAATTGTAAAATATAATGTATTGATATCATAATATGTTGTATTAAAAAAATGAATATGAAAAAATGAAATGAAGAAAATGACAGTTTATATAGACAAAGATGGGATAAAGTTATGAAAACAAAATAAAATGTGAAAATGACGTAGAACTACTTTCATTAGAAACGTGAAACCTATTAGATGGATAAATGGGTAGAGAGGTAAGTTTGCTTTGAATATTACAGGATGGGTTGAAACACTCCAAATGCATCTCTTTAAATTAAAATGACATATACATATACATATTAATTAGCTACTTAATGTATTTGTTTAACATAATAGCCTTCTCAAGGTGGCTAGGTTAACTACACCAAATCACCATTGGTAGAGTCAATGACTTATTTTATACCATTTTTAATATAAGATATATGTTTTAAACACTAAAATGAGAGGATATTTAAACTTTTTAAATCTAAAATTATAAAATATAATGTATTGATATCATAATATGTTGTTTTAAAAAAATGAATATGAAAAAATGAAATGAAGAAAATGACAGTTTATATAGACAAAGATGGGTTAAAGTTATGAAAACAAAATAAAATGTGAAAATGACGTAGAACTACTTTCATTAGAAACGTGAAACCTATTAGATGGATACATGGGTAGAGATTAAGTTTGCTTTGAATATTACAAGATGGGTTGAAACACTCCAAATGCATCTCTTTAAATTAAAATGACATATACATATACATATTAATTAGCTATTTAATGTATTTGTTTAACATAATAGCCTTCTCAAGGTGGCTAGGTTAATTACACCAAATCACCATTGGTAGAGTGAATGACTTATTTTATACAATTTTTAATATAAGATATATGTTTTAAACACTAAAATGAGAGAATATTTAAACTTTTAAAATCTAAAATTATAAAATATAATGTATTGATATCATAATATGTTGTTTTAGAAAATTGAACATGAAAAAAAGAAAAAAGAAAATGACAGTTTATATAGACAAAGATGGGTTAAAGTTATGAAAATAAAACAAAATGTGAAAATGACGTAGAACTACTTTTATAAGAAACATTAAACCTATTAGACGGATACATGGGTAAAGAGCTAAGTTTGGTTTTAACATTATAGTATGGGTTAAAACACTCCAAATGTTTTAAACACTAAAATAAGAGATATGCTTATTTTTTATGATTAATTTTATTTACTTAAGTTGTAATGTATTGATATTTGAATTGTTTAAATCTAAAATTATAAAATATAATGTATTGATATCATAATATGTTGTATTAAAAAAATGAATATGAAAAAATGAAATGAAGAAAATGACAGTTTATATAGACAAAGATGGGATAAAGTTATGAAAACAAAATAAAATGTGAAAATGACGTAGAACTACTTTCATTAGAAACGTGAAACCTATTAGATGGATAAATGGGTAGAGAGGTAAGTTTGCTTTGAATATTACAGGATGGGTTGAAACACTCCAAATGCATCTCTTTAAATTAAAATGACATATACATATACATATTAATTAGCTACTTAATGTATTTGTTTAACATAATAGCCTTCTCAAGGTGGCTAGGTTAACTACACCAAATCACCATTGGTAGAGTCAATGACTTATTTTATACCATTTTTAATATAAGATATATGTTTTAAACACTAAAATGAGAGGATATTTAAACTTTTTAAATCTAAAATTATAAAATATAATGTATTGATATCATAATATGTTGTTTTAAAAAAATGAATATGAAAAAATGAAATGAAGAAAATGACAGTTTATATAGACAAAGATGGGTTAAAGTTATGAAAACAAAATAAAATGTGAAAATGACGTAGAACTACTTTCATTAGAAACGTGAAACCTATTAGATGGATACATGGGTAGAGATTAAGTTTGCTTTGAATATTACAAGATGGGTTGAAACACTCCAAATGCATCTCTTTAAATTAAAATGACATATACATATACATATTAATTAGCTATTTAATGTATTTGTTTAACATAATAGCCTTCTCAAGGTGGCTAGGTTAATTACACCAAATCACCATTGGTAGAGTGAATGACTTATTTTATACAATTTTTAATATAAGATATATGTTTTAAACACTAAAATGAGAGAATATTTAAACTTTTAAAATCTAAAATTATAAAATATAATGTATTGATATCATAATATGTTGTTTTAGAAAATTGAACATGAAAAAAAGAAAAAAAGAAAATGACAGTTTATATAGACAAAGATGGGTTAAAGTTATGAAAATAAAACAAAATGTGAAAATGACGTAGAACTACTTTTATAAGAAACATTAAACCTATTAGACGGATACATGGGTAAAGAGCTAAGTTTGGTTTTAACATTATAGTATGGGTTAAAACACTCCAAATGTTTTAAACACTAAAATAAGAGATATGCTTATTTTTTATGATTAATTTTATTTACTTAAGTTGTAATGTATTGATATTTGAATTGTTTAAATCTAAAATTGTAAAATATAATGTATTGATATCATAATATGTTGTATTAAAAAAATGAATATGAAAAAATGAAATGAAGAAAATGACAGTTTATATAGACAAAGATGGGATAAAGTTATGAAAACAAAATAAAATGTGAAAATGACGTAGAACTACTTTCATTAGAAACGTGAAACCTATTAGATGGATAAATGGGTAGAGAGGTAAGTTTGCTTTGAATATTACAGGATGGGTTGAAACACTCCAAATGCATCTCTTTAAATTAAAATGACATATACATATACATATTAATTAGCTACTTAATGTATTTGTTTAACATAATAGCCTTCTCAAGGTGGCTAGGTTAACTACACCAAATCACCATTGGTAGAGTCAATGACTTATTTTATACCATTTTTAATATAAGATATATGTTTTAAACACTAAAATGAGAGGATATTTAAACTTTTTAAATCTAAAATTATAAAATATAATGTATTGATATCATAATATGTTGTTTTAAAAAAATGAATATGAAAAAATGAAATGAAGAAAATGACAGTTTATATAGACAAAGATGGGTTAAAGTTATGAAAACAAAATAAAATGTGAAAATGACGTAGAACTACTTTCATTAGAAACGTGAAACCTATTAGATGGATACATGGGTAGAGATTAAGTTTGCTTTGAATATTACAAGATGGGTTGAAACACTCCAAATGCATCTCTTTAAATTAAAATGACATATACATATACATATTAATTAGCTATTTAATGTATTTGTTTAACATAATAGCCTTCTCAAGGTGGCTAGGTTAATTACACCAAATCACCATTGGTAGAGTGAATGACTTATTTTATACAATTTTTAATATAAGATATATGTTTTAAACACTAAAATGAGAGAATATTTAAACTTTTAAAATCTAAAATTATAAAATATAATGTATTGATATCATAATATGTTGTTTTAGAAAATTGAACATGAAAAAAAGAAAAAAAGAAAATGACAGTTTATATAGACAAAGATGGGTTAAAGTTATGAAAATAAAACAAAATGTGAAAATGACGTAGAACTACTTTTATAAGAAACATTAAACCTATTAGACGGATACATGGGTAAAGAGCTAAGTTTGGTTTTAACATTATAGTATGGGTTAAAACACTCCAAATGTTTTAAACACTAAAATAAGAGATATGCTTATTTTTTATGATTAATTTTATTTACTTAAGTTGTAATGTATTGATATTTGAATTGTTTAAATCTAAAATTGTAAAATATAATGTATTGATATCATAATATGTTGTATTAAAAAAATGAATATGAAAAAATGAAATGAAGAAAATGACAGTTTATATAGACAAAGATGGGATAAAGTTATGAAAACAAAATAAAATGTGAAAATGACGTAGAACTACTTTCATTAGAAACGTGAAACCTATTAGATGGATAAATGGGTAGAGAGGTAAGTTTGCTTTGAATATTACAGGATGGGTTGAAACACTCCAAATGCATCTCTTTAAATTAAAATGACATATACATATACATATTAATTAGCTACTTAATGTATTTGTTTAACATAATAGCCTTCTCAAGGTGGCTAGGTTAACTACACCAAATCACCATTGGTAGAGTCAATGACTTATTTTATACCATTTTTAATATAAGATATATGTTTTAAACACTAAAATGAGAGGATATTTAAACTTTTTAAATCTAAAATTATAAAATATAATGTATTGATATCATAATATGTTGTTTTAAAAAAATGAATATGAAAAAATGAAATGAAGAAAATGACAGTTTATATAGACAAAGATGGGTTAAAGTTATGAAAACAAAATAAAATGTGAAAATGACGTAGAACTACTTTCATTAGAAACGTGAAACCTATTAGATGGATACATGGGTAGAGATTAAGTTTGCTTTGAATATTACAAGATGGGTTGAAACACTCCAAATGCATCTCTTTAAATTAAAATGACATATACATATACATATTAATTAGCTATTTAATGTATTTGTTTAACATAATAGCCTTCTCAAGGTGGCTAGGTTAATTACACCAAATCACCATTGGTAGAGTGAATGACTTATTTTATACAATTTTTAATATAAGATATATGTTTTAAACACTAAAATGAGAGAATATTTAAACTTTTAAAATCTAAAATTATAAAATATAATGTATTGATATCATAATATGTTGTTTTAGAAAATTGAACATGAAAAAAAGAAAAAAAGAAAATGACAGTTTATATAGACAAAGATGGGTTAAAGTTATGAAAATAAAACAAAATGTGAAAATGACGTAGAACTACTTTTATAAGAAACATTAAACCTATTAGACGGATACATGGGTAAAGAGCTAAGTTTGGTTTTAACATTATAGTATGGGTTAAAACACTCCAAATGTTTTAAACACTAAAATAAGAGATATGCTTATTTTTTATGATTAATTTTATTTACTTAAGTTGTAATGTATTGATATTTGAATTGTTTAAATCTAAAATTGTAAAATATAATGTATTGATATCATAATATGTTGTATTAAAAAAATGAATATGAAAAAATGAAATGAAGAAAATGACAGTTTATATAGACAAAGATGGGATAAAGTTATGAAAACAAAATAAAATGTGAAAATGACGTAGAACTACTTTCATTAGAAACGTGAAACCTATTAGATGGATAAATGGGTAGAGAGGTAAGTTTGCTTTGAATATTACAGGATGGGTTGAAACACTCCAAATGCATCTCTTTAAATTAAAATGACATATACATATACATATTAAT
Organism: Lathyrus oleraceus; assembly: GCF_024323335.1. NCBI lineage: Eukaryota > Viridiplantae > Streptophyta > Magnoliopsida > Fabales > Fabaceae > Lathyrus > Lathyrus oleraceus. The sequence goes on from NW_026112452.1 coordinate 121,529, forward strand.
TAGCTACTTAATGTATTTGTTTAACATAATAGCCTTCTCAAGGTGGCTAGGTTAACTACACCAAATCACCATTGGTAGAGTCAATGACTTATTTTATACCATTTTTAATATAAGATATATGTTTTAAACACTAAAATGAGAGGATATTTAAACTTTTTAAATCTAAAATTATAAAATATAATGTATTGATATCATAATATGTTGTTTTAAAAAAATGAATATGAAAAAATGAAATGAAGAAAATGACAGTTTATATAGACAAAGATGGGTTAAAGTTATGAAAACAAAATAAAATGTGAAAATGACGTAGAACTACTTTCATTAGAAACGTGAAACCTATTAGATGGATACATGGGTAGAGAGTAAGTTTGCTTTGAATATTACAAGATGGGTTGAAACACTCCAAATGCATCTCTTTAAATTAAAATGACATATACATATACATATTAATTAGCTATTAATGTATTTGTTTAACATAATAGCCTTCTAAAGGTGGCAAGGTTAATTACACCAAATCACCATTGGTAGAGTGAATGACTTATTTTATACAATTTTTAATATAAGATATATGTTTTAAACACTAAAATGAGAGAATATTTAAACTTTTAAAATCTAAAATTATAAAATATAATGTATTGATATCATAATATGTTGTTTTAGAAAATTGAACATGAAAAAAAAAAAAAAGAAAATGACAGTTTATATAGACAAAGATGGGTTAAAGTTATGAAAATAAAACAAAATGTGAAAATGACGTAGAACTACTTTTATAAGAAACATTAAACCTATTAGACGGATACATGGGTAAAGAGCTAAGTTTGGTTTTAACATTATAGTATGGGTTAAAACACTCCAAATGTTTTAAACACTAAAATAAGAGATATGCTTATTTTTTATGATTAATTTTATTTACTTAAGTTGTAATGTATTGATATTTGAATTGTTTAAATCTAAAATTATAAAATATAATGTATTGATATCATAATATGTTGTATTAAAAAAATGAATATGAAAAAATGAAATGAAGAAAATGACAGTTTATATAGACAAAGATGGGATAAAGTTATGAAAACAAAATAAAATGTGAAAATGACGTAGAACTACTTTCATTAGAAACGTGAAACCTATTAGATGGATAAATGGGTAGAGAGGTAAGTTTGCTTTGAATATTACAGGATGGGTTGAAACACTCCAAATGCATCTCTTTAAATTAAAATGACATATACATATACATATTAATTAGCTACTTAATGTATTTGTTTAACATAATAGCCTTCTCAAGGTGGCTAGGTTAACTACACCAAATCACCATTGGTAGAGTCAATGACTTATTTTATACCATTTTTAATATAAGATATATGTTTTAAACACTAAAATGAGAGGATATTTAAACTTTTTAAATCTAAAATTATAAAATATAATGTATTGATATCATAATATGTTGTTTTAAAAAAATGAATATGAAAAAATGAAATGAAGAAAATGACAGTTTATATAGACAAAGATGGGTTCAAGTTATGAAAACAAAATAAAATGTGAAAATGACGTAGAACTACTTTCATTAGAAACGTGAAACCTATTAGATGGATACATGGGTAGAGATTAAGTTTGCTTTGAATATTACAAGATGGGTTGAAACACTCCAAATGCATCTCTTTAAATTAAAATGACATATACATATACATATTAATTAGCTATTAATGTATTTGTTTAACATAATAGCCTTCTAAAGGTGGCAAGGTTAATTACACCAAATCACCATTGGTAGAGTGAATGACTTATTTTATACAATTTTTAATATAAGATATATGTTTTAAACACTAAAATGAGAGAATATTTAAACTTTTAAAATCTAAAATTATAAAATATAATGTATTGATATCATAATATGTTGTTTTAGAAAATTGAACATGAAAAAAAGAAAAAAAGAAAATGACAGTTTATATAGACAAAGATGGGTTAAAGTTATGAAAATAAAACAAAATGTGAAAATGACGTAGAACTACTTTTATAAGAAACATTAAACCTATTAGACGGATACATGGGTAAAGAGCTAAGTTTGGTTTTAACATTATAGTATGGGTTAAAACACTCCAAATGTTTTAAACACTAAAATAAGAGATATGCTTATTTTTTATGATTAATTTTATTTACTTAAGTTGTAATGTATTGATATTTGAATTGTTTAAATCTAAAATTGTAAAATATAATGTATTGATATCATAATATGTTGTATTAAAAAAATGAATATGAAAAAATGAAATGAAGAAAATGACAGTTTATATAGACAAAGATGGGATAAAGTTATGAAAACAAAATAAAATGTGAAAATGACGTAGAACTACTTTCATTAGAAACGTGAAACCTATTAGATGGATAAATGGGTAGAGAGGTAAGTTTGCTTTGAATATTACAGGATGGGTTGAAACACTCCAAATGCATCTCTTTAAATTAAAATGACATATACATATACATATTAATTAGCTACTTAATGTATTTGTTTAACATAATAGCCTTCTCAAGGTGGCTAGGTTAACTACACCAAATCACCATTGGTAGAGTCAATGACTTATTTTATACCATTTTTAATATAAGATATATGTTTTAAACACTAAAATGAGAGGATATTTAAACTTTTTAAATCTAAAATTATAAAATATAATGTATTGATATCATAATATGTTGTTTTAAAAAAATGAATATGAAAAAATGAAATGAAGAAAATGACAGTTTATATAGACAAAGATGGGTTAAAGTTATGAAAACAAAATAAAATGTGAAAATGACGTAGAACTACTTTCATTAGAAACGTGAAACCTATTAGATGGATACATGGGTAGAGAGTAAGTTTGCTTTGAATATTACAAGATGGGTTGAAACACTCCAAATGCATCTCTTTAAATTAAAATGACATATACATATACATATTAATTAGCTATTAATGTATTTGTTTAACATAATAGCCTTCTAAAGGTGGCAAGGTTAATTACACCAAATCACCATTGGTAGAGTGAATGACTTATTTTATACAATTTTTAATATAAGATATATGTTTTAAACACTAAAATGAGAGAATATTTAAACTTTTAAAATCTAAAATTATAAAATATAATGTATTGATATCATAATATGTTGTTTTAGAAAATTGAACATGAAAAAAAAATAAAGAAAATGACAGTTTATATAGACAAAGATGGGTTAAAGTTATGAAAATAAAACAAAATGTGAAAATGACGTAGAACTACTTTTATAAGAAACATTAAACCTATTAGACGGATACATGGGTAAAGAGCTAAGTTTGGTTTTAACATTATAGTATGGGTTAAAACACTCCAAATGTTTTAAACACTAAAATAAGAGATATGCTTATTTTTTATGATTAATTTTATTTACTTAAGTTGTAATGTATTGATATTTGAATTGTTTAAATCTAAAATTATAAAATATAATGTATTGATATCATAATATGTTGTATTAAAAAAATGAATATGAAAAAATGAAATGAAGAAAATGACAGTTTATATAGACAAAGATGGGATAAAGTTATGAAAACAAAATAAAATGTGAAAATGACGTAGAACTACTTTCATTAGAAACGTGAAACCTATTAGATGGATAAATGGGTAGAGAGGTAAGTTTGCTTTGAATATTACAGGATGGGTTGAAACACTCCAAATGCATCTCTTTAAATTAAAATGACATATACATATACATATTAATTAGCTACTTAATGTATTTGTTTAACATAATAGCCTTCTCAAGGTGGCTAGGTTAACTACACCAAATCACCATTGGTAGAGTCAATGACTTATTTTATACCATTTTTAATATAAGATATATGTTTTAAACACTAAAATGAGAGGATATTTAAACTTTTTAAATCTAAAATTATAAAATATAATGTATTGATATCATAATATGTTGTTTTAAAAAAATGAATATGAAAAAATGAAATGAAGAAAATGACAGTTTATATAGACAAAGATGGGTTAAAGTTATGAAAACAAAATAAAATGTGAAAATGACGTAGAACTACTTTCATTAGAAACGTGAAACCTATTAGATGGATACATGGGTAGAGATTAAGTTTGCTTTGAATATTACAAGATGGGTTGAAACACTCCAAATGCATCTCTTTAAATTAAAATGACATATACATATACATATTAATTAGCTATTTAATGTATTTGTTTAACATAATAGCCTTCTCAAGGTGGCTAGGTTAATTACACCAAATCACCATTGGTAGAGTGAATGACTTATTTTATACAATTTTTAATATAAGATATATGTTTTAAACACTAAAATGAGAGAATATTTAAACTTTTAAAATCTAAAATTATAAAATATAATGTATTGATATCATAATATGTTGTTTTAGAAAATTGAACATGAAAAAAAGAAAAAAAGAAAATGACAGTTTATATAGACAAAGATGGGTTAAAGTTATGAAAATAAAACAAAATGTGAAAATGACGTAGAACTACTTTTATAAGAAACATTAAACCTATTAGACGGATACATGGGTAAAGAGCTAAGTTTGGTTTTAACATTATAGTATGGGTTAAAACACTCCAAATGTTTTAAACACTAAAATAAGAGATATGCTTATTTTTTATGATTAATTTTATTTACTTAAGTTGTAATGTATTGATATTTGAATTGTTTAAATCTAAAATTATAAAATATAATGTATTGATATCATAATATGTTGTATTAAAAAAATGAATATGAAAAAATGAAATGAAGAAAATGACAGTTTATATAGACAAAGATGGGATAAAGTTATGAAAACAAAATAAAATGTGAAAATGACGTAGAACTACTTTCATTAGAAACGTGAAACCTATTAGATGGATAAATGGGTAGAGAGGTAAGTTTGCTTTGAATATTACAGGATGGGTTGAAACACTCCAAATGCATCTCTTTAAATTAAAATGACATATACATATACATATTAATTAGCTACTTAATGTATTTGTTTAACATAATAGCCTTCTCAAGGTGGCTAGGTTAACTACACCAAATCACCATTGGTAGAGTCAATGACTTATTTTATACCATTTTTAATATAAGATATATGTTTTAAACACTAAAATGAGAGGATATTTAAACTTTTTAAATCTAAAATTATAAAATATAATGTATTGATATCATAATATGTTGTTTTAAAAAAATGAATATGAAAAAATGAAATGAAGAAAATGACAGTTTATATAGACAAAGATGGGTTAAAGTTATGAAAACAAAATAAAATGTGAAAATGACGTAGAACTACTTTCATTAGAAACGTGAAACCTATTAGATGGATACATGGGTAGAGATTAAGTTTGCTTTGAATATTACAAGATGGGTTGAAACACTCCAAATGCATCTCTTTAAATTAAAATGACATATACATATACATATTAATTAGCTATTTAATGTATTTGTTTAACATAATAGCCTTCTCAAGGTGGCTAGGTTAATTACACCAAATCACCATTGGTAGAGTGAATGACTTATTTTATACAATTTTTAATATAAGATATATGTTTTAAACACTAAAATGAGAGAATATTTAAACTTTTAAAATCTAAAATTATAAAATATAATGTATTGATATCATAATATGTTGTTTTAGAAAATTGAACATGAAAAAAAGAAAAAAAGAAAATGACAGTTTATATAGACAAAGATGGGTTAAAGTTATGAAAATAAAACAAAATGTGAAAATGACGTAGAACTACTTTTATAAGAAACATTAAACCTATTAGACGGATACATGGGTAAAGAGCTAAGTTTGGTTTTAACATTATAGTATGGGTTAAAACACTCCAAATGTTTTAAACACTAAAATAAGAGATATGCTTATTTTTTATGATTAATTTTATTTACTTAAGTTGTAATGTATTGATATTTGAATTGTTTAAATCTAAAATTGTAAAATATAATGTATTGATATCATAATATGTTGTATTAAAAAAATGAATATGAAAAAATGAAATGAAGAAAATGACAGTTTATATAGACAAAGATGGGATAAAGTTATGAAAACAAAATAAAATGTGAAAATGACGTAGAACTACTTTCATTAGAAACGTGAAACCTATTAGATGGATAAATGGGTAGAGAGGTAAGTTTGCTTTGAATATTACAGGATGGGTTGAAACACTCCAAATGCATCTCTTTAAATTAAAATGACATATACATATACATATTAATTAGCTACTTAATGTATTTGTTTAACATAATAGCCTTCTCAAGGTGGCTAGGTTAACTACACCAAATCACCATTGGTAGAGTCAATGACTTATTTTATACCATTTTTAATATAAGATATATGTTTTAAACACTAAAATGAGAGGATATTTAAACTTTTTAAATCTAAAATTATAAAATATAATGTATTGATATCATAATATGTTGTTTTAAAAAAATGAATATGAAAAAATGAAATGAAGAAAATGACAGTTTATATAGACAAAGATGGGTTAAAGTTATGAAAACAAAATAAAATGTGAAAATGACGTAGAACTACTTTCATTAGAAACGTGAAACCTATTAGATGGATACATGGGTAGAGAGTAAGTTTGCTTTGAATATTACAAGATGGGTTGAAACACTCCAAATGCATCTCTTTAAATTAAAATGACATATACATATACATATTAATTAGCTATTAATGTATTTGTTTAACATAATAGCCTTCTAAAGGTGGCAAGGTTAATTACACCAAATCACCATTGGTAGAGTGAATGACTTATTTTATACAATTTTTAATATAAGATATATGTTTTAAACACTAAAATGAGAGAATATTTAAACTTTTAAAATCTAAAATTATAAAATATAATGTATTGATATCATAATATGTTGTTTTAGAAAATTGAACATGAAAAAAAAAAAAAAGAAAATGACAGTTTATATAGACAAAGATGGGTTAAAGTTATGAAAATAAAACAAAATGTGAAAATGACGTAGAACTACTTTTATAAGAAACATTAAACCTATTAGACGGATACATGGGTAAAGAGCTAAGTTTGGTTTTAACATTATAGTATGGGTTAAAACACTCCAAATGTTTTAAACACTAAAATAAGAGATATGCTTATTTTTTATGATTAATTTTATTTACTTAAGTTGTAATGTATTGATATTTGAATTGTTTAAATCTAAAATTGTAAAATATAATGTATTGATATCATAATATGTTGTATTAAAAAAATGAATATGAAAAAATGAAATGAAGAAAATGACAGTTTATATAGACAAAGATGGGATAAAGTTATGAAAACAAAATAAAATGTGAAAATGACGTAGAACTACTTTCATTAGAAACGTGAAACCTATTAGATGGATAAATGGGTAGAGAGGTAAGTTTGCTTTGAATATTACAGGATGGGTTGAAACACTCCAAATGCATCTCTTTAAATTAAAATGACATATACATATACATATTAATTAGCTACTTAATGTATTTGTTTAACATAATAGCCTTCTCAAGGTGGCTAGGTTAACTACACCAAATCACCATTGGTAGAGTCAATGACTTATTTTATACCATTTTTAATATAAGATATATGTTTTAAACACTAAAATGAGAGGATATTTAAACTTTTTAAATCTAAAATTATAAAATATAATGTATTGATATCATAATATGTTGTTTTAAAAAAATGAATATGAAAAAATGAAATGAAGAAAATGACAGTTTATATAGACAAAGATGGGTTAAAGTTATGAAAACAAAATAAAATGTGAAAATGACGTAGAACTACTTTCATTAGAAACGTGAAACCTATTAGATGGATACATGGGTAGAGATTAAGTTTGCTTTGAATATTACAAGATGGGTTGAAACACTCCAAATGCATCTCTTTAAATTAAAATGACATATACATATACATATTAATTAGCTATTAATGTATTTGTTTAACATAATAGCCTTCTCAAGGTGGCTAGGTTAATTACACCAAATCACCATTGGTAGAGTGAATGACTTATTTTATACAATTTTTAATATAAGATATATGTTTTAAACACTAAAATGAGAGAATATTTAAACTTTTAAAATCTAAAATTATAAAATATAATGTATTGATATCATAATATGTTGTTTTAGAAAATTGAACATGAAAAAAAGAAAAAAAGAAAATGACAGTTTATATAGACAAAGATGGGTTAAAGTTATGAAAATAAAACAAAATGTGAAAATGACGTAGAACTACTTTTATAAGAAACATTAAACCTATTAGACGGATACATGGGTAAAGAGCTAAGTTTGGTTTTAACATTATAGTATGGGTTAAAACACTCCAAATGTTTTAAACACTAAAATAAGAGATATGCTTATTTTTTATGATTAATTTTATTTACTTAAGTTGTAATGTATTGATATTTGAATTGTTTAAATCTAAAATTATAAAATATAATGTATTGATATCATAATATGTTGTATTAAAAAAATGAATATGAAAAAATGAAATGAAGAAAATGACAGTTTATATAGACAAAGATGGGATAAAGTTATGAAAACAAAATAAAATGTGAAAATGACGTAGAACTACTTTCATTAGAAACGTGAAACCTATTAGATGGATACATGGGTAGAGAGTAAGTTTGCTTTGAATATTACAGGATGGGTTGAAACACTCCAAATGCATCTCTTTAAATTAAAATGACATATACATATACATATTAATTAGCTACTTAATGTATTTGTTTAACATAATAGCCTTCTCAAGGTGGCTAGGTTAATTACACCAAATCACCATTGGTAGAGTGAATGACTTATTTTATACAATTTTTAATATAAGATATATGTTTTAAACACTAAAATGAGAGAATATTTAAACTTTTAAAATCTAAAATTATAAAATATAATGTATTGATATCATAATATGTTGTTTTAGAAAATTGAACATGAAAAAATAAATAAAGAAAATGACAGTTTATATAGACAAAGATGGGTTAAAGTTATGAAAATAAAACAAAATGTGAAAATGACGTAGAACTACTTTTATAAGAAACATTAAACCTATTAGACGGATACATGGGTAAAGAGCTAAGTTTGGTTTTAACATTATAGTATGGGTTAAAACACTCCAAATGTTTTAAACACTAAAATAAGAGATATGCTTATTTTTTATGATTAATTTTATTTACTTAAGTTGTAATGTATTGATATTTGAATTGTTTAAATCTAAAATTGTAAAATATAATGTATTGATATCATAATATGTTGTATTAAAAAAATGAATATGAAAAAATGAAATGAAGAAAATGACAGTTTATATAGACAAAGATGGGATAAAGTTATGAAAACAAAATAAAATGTGAAAATGACGTAGAACTACTTTCATTAGAAACGTGAAACCTATTAGATGGATAAATGGGTAGAGAGGTAAGTTTGCTTTGAATATTACAGGATGGGTTGAAACACTCCAAATGCATCTCTTTAAATTAAAATGACATATACATATACATATTAATTAGCTACTTAATGTATTTGTTTAACATAATAGCCTTCTCAAGGTGGCTAGGTTAACTACACCAAATCACCATTGGTAGAGTCAATGACTTATTTTATACCATTTTTAATATAAGATATATGTTTTAAACACTAAAATGAGAGGATATTTAAACTTTTTAAATCTAAAATTATAAAATATAATGTATTGATATCATAATATGTTGTTTTAAAAAAATGAATATGAAAAAATGAAATGAAGAAAATGACAGTTTATATAGACAAAGATGGGTTAAAGTTATGAAAACAAAATAAAATGTGAAAATGACGTAGAACTACTTTCATTAGAAACGTGAAACCTATTAGATGGATACATGGGTAGAGAGTAAGTTTGCTTTGAATATTACAAGATGGGTTGAAACACTCCAAATGCATCTCTTTAAATTAAAATGACATATACATATACATATTAATTAGCTATTAATGTATTTGTTTAACATAATAGCCTTCTAAAGGTGGCTAGGTTAATTACACCAAATCACCATTGGTAGAGTGAATGACTTATTTTATACAATTTTTAATATAAGATATATGTTTTAAACACTAAAATGAGAGAATATTTAAACTTTTAAAATCTAAAATTATAAAATATAATGTATTGATATCATAATATGTTGTTTTAGAAAATTGAACATGAAAAAAAGAAAAAAGAAAATGACAGTTTATATAGACAAAGATGGGTTAAAGTTATGAAAATAAAACAAAATGTGAAAATGACGTAGAACTACTTTTATAAGAAACATTAAACCTATTAGACGGATACATGGGTAAAGAGCTAAGTTTGGTTTTAACATTATAGTATGGGTTAAAACACTCCAAATGTTTTAAACACTAAAATAAGAGATATGCTTATTTTTTATGATTAATTTTATTTACTTAAGTTGTAATGTATTGATATTTGAATTGTTTAAATCTAAAATTATAAAATATAATGTATTGATATCATAATATGTTGTATTAAAAAAATGAATATGAAAAAATGAAATGAAGAAAATGACAGTTTATATAGACAAAGATGGGTGAAAGTTATGAAAATGACGTAGAACTACTTTCATTAGAAACGTGAAACCTATTAGATGGATACATGGGTAGAGAGATAAGTTTGCTTTGAATATTACAGGATGGGTTGAAACACTCCAAATGCATCTCTTTAAATTAAAATGACATATACATATACATATTAATTAGCTACTTAATGTATTTGTTTAACATAATAGCCTTCTCAAGGTGGCTAGGTTAATTACACCAAATCACCATTGGTAGAGTGAATGACTTATTTTATACCATTTTTAATATAAGATATATGTTTTAAACACTAAAATGAGAGGATATTTAAACTTTTTAAATCTAAAATTATAAAATATAATGTATTGATATCATAATATGTTGTTTTAGAAAATTGAACATGAAAAAAAGAAAAAAGAAAATGACAGTTTATATAGACAAAGATGGGTTAAAGTTATGAAAATAAAACAAAATGTGAAAATGACGTAGAACTACTTTTATAAGAAACATTAAACCTATTAGACGGATACATGGGTAAAGAGCTAAGTTTGGTTTTAACATTATAGTATGGGTTAAAACACTCCAAATGTTTTAAACACTAAAATAAGAGATATGCTTATTTTTTATGATTAATTTTATTTACTTAAGTTGTAATGTATTGATATTTGAATTGTTTAAATCTAAAATTATAAAATATAATGTATTGATATCATAATATGTTGTATTAAAAAAATGAATATGAAAAAATGAAATGAAGAAAATGACAGTTTATATAGACAAAGATGGGATAAAGTTATGAAAACAAAATAAAATGTGAAAATGACGTAGAACTACTTTCATTAGAAACGTGAAACCTATTAGATGGATACATGGGTAGAGAGTAAGTTTGCTTTGAATATTACAGGATGGGTTGAAACACTCCAAATGCATCTCTTTAAATTAAAATGACATATACATATACATATTAATTAGCTATTTAATGTATTTGTTTAACATAATAGCCTTCTCAAGGTGGCTAGGTTAATTACACCAAATCACCATTGGTAGAGTGAATGACTTATTTTATACAATTTTTAATATAAGATATATGTTTTAAACACTAAAATGAGAGAATATTTAAACTTTTAAAATCTAAAATTATAAAATATAATGTATTGATATCATAATATGTTGTTTTAGAAAATTGAACATGAAAAAAGAAATAAAGAAAATGACAGTTTATATAGACAAAGATGGGTTAAAGTTATGAAAATAAAACAAAATGTGAAAATGACGTAGAACTACTTTTATAAGAAACATTAAACCTATTAGACGGATACATGGGTAAAGAGCTAAGTTTGGTTTTAACATTATAGTATGGGTTAAAACACTCCAAATGTTTTAAACACTAAAATAAGAGATATGCTTATTTTTTATGATTAATTTTATTTACTTAAGTTGTAATGTATTGATATTTGAATTGTTTAAATCTAAAATTAAAATATAATGTATTGATATCATAATATGTTGTATTAAAAAAATGAATATGAAAAAATGAAATGAAGAAAATGACAGTTTATATAGACAAAGATGGGATAAAGTTATGAAAACAAAATAAAATGTGAAAATGACGTAGAACTACTTTCATTAGAAACGTGAAACCTATTAGATGGATAAATGGGTAGAGAGGTAAGTTTGCTTTGAATATTACAGGATGGGTTGAAACACTCCAAATGCATCTCTTTAAATTAAAATGACATATACATATACATATTAATTAGCTACTTAATGTATTTGTTTAACATAATAGCCTTCTCAAGGTGGCTAGGTTAACTACACCAAATCACCATTGGTAGAGTCAATGACTTATTTTATACCATTTTTAATATAAGATATATGTTTTAAACACTAAAATGAGAGGATATTTAAACTTTTTAAATCTAAAATTATAAAATATAATGTATTGATATCATAATATGTTGTTTTAAAAAAATGAATATGAAAAAATGAAATGAAGAAAATGACAGTTTATATAGACAAAGATGGGTTAAAGTTATGAAAACAAAATAAAATGTGAAAATGACGTAGAACTACTTTCATTAGAAACGTGAAACCTATTAGATGGATACATGGGTAGAGAGTAAGTTTGCTTTGAATATTACAAGATGGGTTGAAACACTCCAAATGCATCTCTTTAAATTAAAATGACATATACATATACATATTAATTAGCTATTAATGTATTTGTTTAACATAATAGCCTTCTAAAGGTGGCAAGGTTAATTACACCAAATCACCATTGGTAGAGTGAATGACTTATTTTATACAATTTTTAATATAAGATATATGTTTTAAACACTAAAATGAGAGAATATTTAAACTTTTAAAATCTAAAATTATAAAATATAATGTATTGATATCATAATATGTTGTTTTAGAAAATTGAACATGAAAAAAAGAAAAAAGAAAATGACAGTTTATATAGACAAAGATGGGTTAAAGTTATGAAAATAAAACAAAATGTGAAAATGACGTAGAACTACTTTTATAAGAAACATTAAACCTATTAGACGGATACATGGGTAAAGAGCTAAGTTTGGTTTTAACATTATAGTATGGGTTAAAACACTCCAAATGTTTTAAACACTAAAATAAGAGATATGCTTATTTTTTATGATTAATTTTATTTACTTAAGTTGTAATGTATTGATATTTGAATTGTTTAAATCTAAAATTATAAAATATAATGTATTGATATCATAATATGTTGTATTAAAAAAATGAATATGAAAAAATGAAATGAAGAAAATGACAGTTTATATAGACAAAGATGGGTGAAAGTTATGAAAATGACGTAGAACTACTTTCATTAGAAACGTGAAACCTATTAGATGGATACATGGGTAGAGAGATAAGTTTGCTTTGAATATTACAGGATGGGTTGAAACACTCCAAATGCATCTCTTTAAATTAAAATGACATATACATATACATATTAATTAGCTACTTAATGTATTTGTTTAACATAATAGCCTTCTCAAGGTGGCTAGGTTAATTACACCAAATCACCATTGGTAGAGTGAATGACTTATTTTATACCATTTTTAATATAAGATATATGTTTTAAACACTAAAATGAGAGGATATTTAAACTTTTAAAATCAAAAATTAAAAAATTTAATGTATTGATATCATAATATGTTGTTTTAGAAAATTGAACATGAAAAAAAGAAAAAAAGAAAATGACAGTTTATATAGACAAAGATGGGTTAAAGTTATGAAAATAAAACAAAATGTGAAAATGACGTAGAACTACTTTTATAAGAAACATTAAACCTATTAGACGGATACATGGGTAAAGAGCTAAGTTTGGTTTTAACATTATAGTATGGGTTAAAACACTCCAAATGTTTTAAACACTAAAATAAGAGATATGCTTATTTTTTATGATTAATTTTATTTACTTAAGTTGTAATGTATTGATATTTGAATTGTTTAAATCTAAAATTATAAAATATAATGTATTGATATCATAATATGTTGTATTAAAAAAATGAATATGAAAAAATGAAATGAAGAAAATGACAGTTTATATAGACAAAGATGGGATAAAGTTATGAAAACAAAATAAAATGTGAAAATGACGTAGAACTACTTTCATTAGAAACGTGAAACCTATTAGATGGATACATGGGTAGAGAGTAAGTTTGCTTTGAATATTACAGGATGGGTTGAAACACTCCAAATGCATCTCTTTAAATTAAAATGACATATACATATACATATTAATTAGCTATTTAATGTATTTGTTTAACATAATAGCCTTCTCAAGGTGGCTAGGTTAATTACACCAAATCACCATTGGTAGAGTGAATGACTTATTTTATACAATTTTTAATATAAGATATATGTTTTAAACACTAAAATGAGAGAATATTTAAACTTTTAAAATCTAAAATTATAAAATATAATGTATTGATATCATAATATGTTGTTTTAGAAAATTGAACATGAAAAAAAAAATAAAGAAAATGACAGTTTATATAGACAAAGATGGGTTAAAGTTATGAAAATAAAACAAAATGTGAAAATGACGTAGAACTACTTTTATAAGAAACATTAAACCTATTAGACGGATACATGGGTAAAGAGCTAAGTTTGGTTTTAACATTATAGTATGGGTTAAAACACTCCAAATGTTTTAAACACTAAAATAAGAGATATGCTTATTTTTTATGATTAATTTTATTTTCTTAAGTTGTAATGTATTGATATTTGAATTGTTTAAATCTAAAATTGTAAAATATAATGTATTGATATCATAATATGTTGTATTAAAAAAATGAATATGAAGAAAATGACAGTTTATATAGACAAAGATGGGATAAAGTTATGAAAACAAAATAAAATGTGAAAATGACGTAGAACTACTTTCATTAGAAACGTGAAACCTATTAGATGGATAAATGGGTAGAGAGGTAAGTTTGCTTTGAATATTACAGGATGGGTTGAAACACTCCAAATGCATCTCTTTAAATTAAAATGACATATACATATACATATTAATTAGCTACTTAATGTATTTGTTTAACATAATAGCCTTCTCAAGGTGGCTAGGTTAACTACACCAAATCACCATTGGTAGAGTCAATGACTTATTTTATACCATTTTTAATATAAGATATATGTTTTAAACACTAAAATGAGAGGATATTTAAACTTTTTAAATCTAAAATTATAAAATATAATGTATTGATATCATAATATGTTGTTTTAAAAAAATGAATATGAAAAAATGAAATGAAGAAAATGACAGTTTATATAGACAAAGATGGGTTCAAGTTATGAAAACAAAATAAAATGTGAAAATGACGTAGAACTACTTTCATTAGAAACGTGAAACCTATTAGATGGATACATGGGTAGAGAGTAAGTTTGCTTTGAATATTACAAGATGGGTTGAAAGACTCCAAATGCATCTCTTTAAATTAAAATGACATATACATATACATATTAATTAGCTATTAATGTATTTGTTTAACATAATAGCCTTCTAAAGGTGGCAAGGTTAATTACACCAAATCACCATTGGTAGAGTGAATGACTTATTTTATACAATTTTTAATATAAGATATATGTTTTAAACACTAAAATGAGAGAATATTTAAACTTTTAAAATCTAAAATTATAAAATATAATGTATTGATATCATAATATGTTGTTTTAGAAAATTGAACATGAAAAAAAGAAAAAAAGAAAATGACAGTTTATATAGACAAAGATGGGTTAAAGTTATGAAAATAAAACAAAATGTGAAAATGACGTAGAACTACTTTTATAAGAAACATTAAACCTATTAGACGGATACATGGGTAAAGAGCTAAGTTTGGTTTTAACATTATAGTATGGGTTAAAACACTCCAAATGTTTTAAACACTAAAATAAGAGATATGCTTATTTTTTATGATTAATTTTATTTACTTAAGTTGTAATGTATTGATATTTGAATTGTTTAAATCTAAAATTATAAAATATAATGTATTGATATCATAATATGTTGTATTAAAAAAATGAATATGAAAAAATGAAATGAAGAAAATGACAGTTTATATAGACAAAGATGGGTGAAAGTTATGAAAATGACGTAGAACTACTTTCATTAGAAACGTGAAACCTATTAGATGGATACATGGGTAGAGAGTAAGTTTGCTTTGAATATTACAGGATGGGTTGAAACACTCCAAATGCATCTCTTTAAATTAAAATGACATATACATATACATATTAATTAGCTACTTAATGTATTTGTTTAACATAATAGCCTTCTCAAGGTGGCTAGGTTAATTACACCAAATCACCATTCGTAGAGTGAATGACTTATTTTATACCATTTTTAATATAAGATATATGTTTTAAACACTAAAATGAGAGGATATTTAAACTTTTTAAATCTAAAATTATAAAATATAATGTATTGATATCATAATATGTTGTTTTAGAAAATTGAACATGAAAAAAAGAAAAAAAGAAAATGACAGTTTATATAGACAAAGATGGGTTAAAGTTATGAAAATAAAACAAAATGTGAAAATGACGTAGAACTACTTTTATAAGAAACATTAAACCTATTAGACGGATACATGGGTAAAGAGCTAAGTTTGGTTTTAACATTATAGTATGGGTTAAAACACTCCAAATGTTTTAAACACTAAAATAAGAGAATATGCTTATTTTTTATGATTAATTTTATTTACTTAAGTTGTAATGTATTGATATTTGAATTGTTTAAATCTAAAATTATAAAATATAATGTATTGATATCATAATATGTTGTATTAAAAAAATGAATATGAAAAAATGAAATGAAGAAAATGACAGTTTATATAGACAAAGATGGGAGAAAGTTATGAAAATGACGTAGAACTACTTTCATTAGAAACGTGAAACCTATTATATGGATACATGGGTAGAGAGATAAGTTTGCTTTGAATATTACAGGATGGGTTGAAACACTCCAAATGCATCTCTTTAAATTAAAATGACATATACATATACATATTAATTAGCTATTTAATGTATTTGTTTAACATAATAGCCTTCTCAAGGTGGCTAGGTTAATTACACCAAATCACCATTGGTAGAGTGAATGACTTATTTTATACCATTTTTAATATAAGATATATGTTTTAAACACTAAAATGAGAGGATATTTAAACTTTTTAAATCTAAAATTATAAAATATAATGTATTGATATCATAATATGTTGTTTTAAAAAAATGAATATGAAAAAATGAAATGAAGAAAATGACAGTTTATATAGACAAAGATGGGTTAAAGTTATGAAAACAAAATAAAATGTGAAAATGACGTAGAACTACTTTTATAAGAAACATTAAACCTATTAGACGGATACATGGGTAAAGAGCTAAGTTTGGTTTTAACATTATAGTATGGGTTAAAACACTCCAAATGTTTTAAACACTAAAATAAGAGATATGCTTTTTTTTTATGATTAATTTTATTTACTTAAGTTGTAATGTATTGATATTTGAATTGTTTAAATCTAAAATTATAAAATATAATGTATTGATATCATAATATGTTGTATTAAAAAAATGAATATGAAAAAATGAAATGAAGAAAATGACAGTTTATATAGACAAAGATGGGATAAAGTTATGAAAACAAAATAAAATGTGAAAATGACGTAGAACTACTTTCATTAGAAACGTGAAACCTATTAGATGGATACATGGGTAGAGAGTAAGTTTGCTTTGAATATTACAGGATGGGTTGAAACACTCCAAATGCATCTCTTTAAATTAAAATGACATATACATATACATATTAATTAGCTACTTAATGTATTTGTTTAACATAATAGCCTTCTCAAGGTGGCTAGGTTAATTACACCAAATCACCATTGGTAGAGTGAATGACTTATTTTATACCATTTTTAATATAAGATATATGTTTTAAACACTAAAATGAGAGGATATTTAAACTTTTAAAATCTAAAATTATAAAATATAATGTATTGATATCATAATATGTTGTTTTAGAAAATTGAACATGAAAAAAGAAATAAAGAAAATGACAGTTTATATAGACAAAGATGGGTTAAAGTTATGAAAATAAAACAAAATGTGAAAATGACGTAGAACTACTTTTATAAGAAACATTAAACCTATTAGACGGATACATGGGTAAAGAGCTAAGTTTGGTTTTAACATTATAGTATGGGTTAAAACACTCCAAATGTTTTAAACACTAAAATAAGAGATATGCTTTTTTTTTATGATTAATTTTATTTACTTAAGTTGTAATGTATTGATATTTGAATTGTTTAAATCTAAAATTATAAAATATAATGTATTGATATCATAATATGTTGTATTAAAAAAATGAATATGAAAAAATGAAATGAAGAAAATGACAGTTTATATAGACAAAGATGGGATAAAGTTATGAAAACAAAATAAAATGTGAAAATGACGTAGAACTACTTTCATTAGAAACGTGAAACCTATTAGATGGATACATGGGTAGAGAGTAAGTTTGCTTTGAATATTACAAGATGGGTTGAAACACTCCAAATGCATCTCTTTAAATTAAAATGACATATACATATACATATTAATTAGCTATTTAATGTATTTGTTTAACATAATAGCCTTCTCAAGGTGGCTAGGTTAATTACACCAAATCACCATTGGTAGAGTGAATGACTTATTTTATACCATTTTTAATATAAGATATATGTTTTAAACACTAAAATGAGAGGATATTTAAACTTTTAAATCTAAAATTATAAAATATAATGTATTGATATCATAATATGTTGTTTTAAAAAAATGAACATGAAAAAAGAAATAAAGAAAATGACAGTTTATATAGACAAAGATGGGTTAAAGTTATGAAAACAAAACAAAATGTGAAAATGACGTAGAACTACTTTTATAAGAAACATTAAACCTATTAGACGGATACATGGGTAAAGAGCTAAGTTTGGTTTTAACATTATAGTATGGGTTAAAACACTCCAAATGTTTTAAACACTAAAATAAGAGATATGCTTATTTTTTATGATTAATTTTATTTACTTAAGTTGTAATGTATTGATATTTGAATTGTTTAAATCTAAAATTATAAAATATAATGTATTGATATCATAATATGTTGTATTAAAAAAATGAATATGAAAAAATGAAATGAAGAAAATGACAGTTTATATAGACAAAGATGGGATAAAGTTATGAAAACAAAATAAAATGTGAAAATGACGTAGAACTACTTTCATTAGAAACGTGAAACCTATTAGATGGATACATGGGTAGAGAGTAAGTTTGCTTTGAATATTACAAGATGGGTTGAAACACTCCAAATGCATCTCTTTAAATTAAAATGACATATACATATACATATTAATTTGCTATTTAATGTATTTGTTTAACATAATAGCCTTCTCAAGGTGGCTAGGTTAATTACACCAAATCACCATTGGTAGAGTGAATGACTTATTTTATACCATTTTTAATATAAGATATATGTTTTAAACACTAAAATGAGAGGATATTTAAACTTTTAAATCTAAAATTATAAAATATAATGTATTGATATCATAATATGTTGTTTTAAAAAAATGAATATGAAAAAATGAAATGAAGAAAATGACAGTTTATATAGACAAAGATGGGTTAAAGTTATGAAAATAAAACAAAATGTGAAAATGACGTAGAACTACTTTTATAAGAAACATTAAACCTATTAGACGGATACATGGGTAAAGAGCTAAGTTTGGTTTTAACATTATAGTATGGGTTAAAACACTCCAAATGTTTTAAACACTAAAATAAGAGATATGCTTTTTTTTTTATGATTAATTTTATTTACTTAAGTTGTAATGTATTGATATTTGAATTGTTTAAATCTAAAATTATAAAATATAATGTATTGATATCATAATATGTTGTATTAAAAAAATGAATATGAAAAAATGAAATGAAGAAAATGACAGTTTATATAGACAAAGATGGGATAAAGTTATGAAAACAAAATAAAATGTGAAAATGACGTAGAACTACTTTCATTAGAAACGTGAAACCTATTAGATGGATATATGGGTAGAGAGTAAGTTTGCTTTGAATATTACAAGATGGGTTGAAACACTCCAAATGCATCTCTTTAAATTAAAATGACATATACATATAGATATTAATTTGCTATTTAATATATTTGTTTAACATAATAGCCTTCTCAAGGTGGCTAGGTTAATTACACCAAATCACCATTGGTAGAGTGAATGACTTATTTTATACCATTTTTAATATAAGATATATGTTTTAAACACTAAAATGAGAGGATATTTAAACTTTTAAATCTAAAATTATAAAATATAATGTATTGATATCATAATATGTTGTTTTAAAAAATGAACATGAAAAAAGAAATAAAGAAAATGACAGTTTATATAGACAAAGATGGGTTAAAGTTATGAAAATAAAACAAAATGTGAAAATGACGTAGAACTACTTTTATAAGAAACATTAAACCTATTAGACGGATACATGGGTAAAGAGCTAAGTTTGGTTTTAACATTATAGTATGGGTTAAAACACTCCAAATGTTTTAAACACTAAAATAAGAGATATGCTTATTTTTTATGATTAATTTTATTTACTTAAGTTGTAATGTATTGATATTTGAATTGTTTAAATCTAAAATTATAAAATATAATGTATTGATATCATAATATGTTGTATTAAAAAATGAATATGAAAAAATGAAATGAAGAAAATGACAGTTTATATAGACAAAGATGGGATAAAGTTATGAAAACAAAATAAAATGTGAAAATGACGTAGAACTACTTTCATTAGAAACGTGAAACCTATTAGATGGATACATGGGTAGAGAGTAAGTTTGCTTTGAATATTACAAGATGGGTTGAAACACTCCAAATGCATCTCTTTAAATTAAAATGACATATACATATACATATTAATTTGCTATTTAATGTATTTGTTTAACATAATAGCCTTCTCAAGGTGGCTAGGTTAATTACACCAAATCACCATTGGTAGAGTGAATGACTTATTTTATACCATTTTTAATATAAGATATATGTTTTAAACACTAAAATGAGAGGATATTTAAACTTTTTAAATCTAAAATTATAAAATATAATGTATTGATATCATAATATGTTGTTTTAAAAAATGAACATGAAAAAAGAAATGAAGAAAATGACAGTTTATATAGACAAAGATGGGTTAAAGTTATGAAAATAAAACAAAATGTGAAAATGACGTAGAACTACTTTTATAAGAAACATTAAACCTATTAGACGGATACATGGGTAAAGAGCTAAGTTTGGTTTTAACATTATAGTATGGGTTAAAACACTCCAAATGTTTTAAACACTAAAATAAGAGATATGCTTTTTTTTTATGATTAATTTTATTTACTTAAGTTGTAATGTATTGATATTTGAATTGTTTAAATCTAAAATTATAAAATATAATGTATTGATATCATAATATGTTGTATTAAAAAAATGAATATGAAAAAATGAAATGAAGAAAATGACAGTTTATATAGACAAAGATGGGATAAAGTTATGAAAACAAAATAAAATGTGAAAATGACGTAGAACTACTTTCATTAGAAACGTGAAACCTATTAGATGGATACATGGGTAGAGAGTAAGTTTGCTTTGAATATTACAAGATGGGTTGAAACACTCCAAATGCATCTCTTTAAATTAAAATGACATATACATATAGATATTAATTTGCTATTTAATATTTGTTTAACATAATAGCCTTCTCAAGGTGGCTAGGTTAATTACACCAAATCACCATTGGTAGAGTGAATGACTTATTTTATACCATTTTTAATATAAGATATATGTTTTAAACACTAAAATGAGAGGATATTTAAACTTTTTAAATCTAAAATTATAAAATATAAAGTATTGATATCATAATATGTTGTTTTAAAAAATGAATATGAAAAAATGAAATGAAGAAAATGACAGTTTATATAGACAAAGATGGGTTAAAGTTATGAAAACAAAATAAAATGTGAAAATGACGTAGAACTACTTTTATAAGAAACATTAAACCTATTAAACGGATACATGGGTAAAGAGATAAGTTTGGTTTTAACATTATAGTATGGGTTAAAACACTCCAAATGTTTTAAACACTAAAATAAGAGATATGCTTATTTTTTATGATTAATTTTATTTACTTAAGTTGTAATGTATTGATATTTGAATTGTTTAAATCTAAAATTATAAAATATAATGTATTGATATCATAATATGTTGTATTAAAAAAATGAATATGAAAAAATGAAATGAAGAAAATGACAGTTTATATAGACAAAGATGGGATAAAGTTATGAAAACAAAATAAAATGTGAAAATGACGTAGAACTACTTTCATTAGAAACGTGAAACCTATTAGATGGATACATGGGTAGAGAGTAAGTTTGCTTTGAATATTACAAGATGGGTTGAAACACTCCAAATGCATCTCTTTAAATTAAAATGACATATACATATAGATATTAATTTGCTATTTAATGTATTTGTTTAACATAATAGCCTTCTCAAGGTGGCTAGGTTAATTACACCAAATCACCATTGGTAGAGTGAATGACTTATTTTATACCATTTTTAATATAAGATATATGTTTTAAACACTAAAATGAGAGGATATTTAAACTTTTAAATCTAAAATTATAAAATATAATGTATTGATATCATAATATGTTGTTTTAAAAAAATGAATATGAAAAAATGAAATGAAGAAAATGACAGTTTATATAGACAAAGATGGGTTAAAGTTATGAAAACAAAATAAAATGTGAAAATGACGTAGAACTACTTTTATAAGAAACATTAAACCTATTAAACGGATACATGGGTAAAGAGCTAAGTTTGGTTTTAACATTATAGTATGGGTTAAAACACTCCAAATGTTTTAAACACTAAAATAAGAGATATGCTTATTTTTTATGATTAATTTTATTTACTTAAGTTGTAATGTATTGATATTTGAATTGTTTAAATCTAAAATTATAAAATATAATGTATTGATATCATAATATGTTGTATTAAAAAAATGAATATGAAAAAATGAAATGAAGAAAATGACAGTTTATATAGACAAAGATGGGTGAAAGTTATGAAAATGACGTAGAACTACTTTCATTAGAAACGTGAAACCTATTAGATGGATACATGGGTAGAGAGATAAGTTTGCTTTGAATATTACAAGATGGGTTGAAACACTCGAAATGCATCTCTTTAAATTAAAATGACATATACATATACATATTAATTTGCTATTTAATGTATTTGTTTAACATAATAGCCTTCTCAAGGTGGCTAGGTTAATTACACCAAATCACCATTGGTAGAGTGAATGACTTATTTTATACAATTTTTAATATAAGATATATGTTTTAAACACTAAAATGAGAGAATATTTAAACTTTTAAAATCTAAAATTATAAAATATAATGTATTGATATCATAATATGTTGTTTTAGAAAATTGAACATGAAAAAAAGAAATAAAGAAAATGACAGTTTATATAGACAAAGATGGGTTAAAGTTATGAAAATAAAACAAAATGTGAAAATGACGTAGAACTACTTTTATAAGAAACATTAAACCTATTAGACGGATACATGGGTAAAGAGCTAAGTTTGGTTTTAACATTATAGTATGGGTTAAAACACTCCAAATGTTTTAAACACTAAAATAAGAGATATGCTTATTTTTTATGATTAATTTTATTTACTTAAGTTGTAATGTATTGATATTTGAATTGTTTAAATCTAAAATTATAAAATATAATGTATTGATATCATAATATGTTGTATTAAAAAATGAATATGAAAAAATGAAATGAAGAAAATGACAGTTTATATAGACAAAGATGGGATAAAGTTATGAAAACAAAATAAAATGTGAAAATGACGTAGAACTACTTTTATAAGAAACATTAAACCTATTAGACGGATACATGGGTAAAGAGCTAAGTTTGGTTTTAACATTATAGTATGGGTTAAACACCCCAAATGTTTTAAACACTAAAATAAGAGATATGCTTTTTTTTATGATTAATTTTATTTACTTAAGTTGTAATGTATTGATATTTGAATTGTTTAAATCTAAAATTATAAAATATAATGTATTGATATCATAATATGTTGTATTAAAAAAATGAATATGAAAAAATGAAATGAAGAAAATGACAGTTTATATAGACAAAGATGGGATAAAGTTATGAAAACAAAATAAAATGTGAAAATGACGTAGAACTACTTTCATTAGAAACGTGAAACCTATTAGATGGATACATGGGTAGAGAGGTAAGTTTGCTTTGAATATTACAGGATGGGTTGAAACACTCCAAATGCATCTCTTTAAATTAAAATGACATATACATATACATATTAATTAGCTACTTAATGTATTTGTTTAACATAATAGCCTTCTCAAGGTGGCTAGGTTAATTACACCAAATCACCATTGGTAGAGTGAATGACTTATTTTATACCATTTTTAATATAAGATATATGTTTTAAACACTAAAATGAGAGGATATTTAAACTTTTAAAATCTAAAATTATAAAATATAATGTATTGATATCATAATATGTTGTTTTAGAAAATTGAACATGAAAAAAAGAAATAAAGAAAATGACAGTTTATATAGACAAAGATGGGTTAAAGTTATGAAAATAAAACAAAATGTGAAAATGACGTAGAACTACTTTTATAAGAAACATTAAACCTATTAGACGGATACATGGGTAAAGAGCTAAGTTTGGTTTTAACATTATAGTATGGGTTAAAACACTCCAAATGTTTTAAACACTAAAATAAGAGATATGCTTTTTTTTTATGATTAATTTTATTTACTTAAGTTGTAATGTATTGATATTTGAATTGTTTAAATCTAAAATTATAAAATATAATGTATTGATATCATAATATGTTGTATTAAAAAAATGAATATGAAAAAATGAAATGAAGAAAATGACAGTTTATATAGACAAAGATGGGATAAAGTTATGAAAACAAAATAAAATGTGAAAATGACGTAGAACTACTTTCATTAGAAACGTGAAACCTATTAGATGGATACATGGGTAGAGAGTAAGTTTGCTTTGAATATTACAAGATGGGTTGAAACACTCCAAATGCATCTCTTTAAATTAAAATGACATATACATATACATAT
Organism: Lathyrus oleraceus; assembly: GCF_024323335.1. NCBI lineage: Eukaryota > Viridiplantae > Streptophyta > Magnoliopsida > Fabales > Fabaceae > Lathyrus > Lathyrus oleraceus. The sequence continues at coordinate 146,790 of NW_026112452.1, forward strand.
TAATTTGCTATTTAATGTATTTGTTTAACATAATAGCCTTCTCAAGGTGGCTAGGTTAATTACACCAAATCACCATTGGTAGAGTGAATGACTTATTTTATACCATTTTTAATATAAGATATATGTTTTAAACACTAAAATGAGAGGATATTTAAACTTTTTAAATCTAAAATTATAAAATATAATGTATTGATATCATAATATGTTGTTTTAAAAAATGAACATGAAAAAATGAAATAAAGAAAATGACAGTTTATATAGACAAAGATGGGTTAAAGTTATGAAAATAAAACAAAATGTGAAAATGACGTAGAACTACTTTTATAAGAAACATTAAACCTATTAACGGATACATGGGTAAAGAGCTAAGTTTGGTTTTAACATTATAGTATGGGTTAAAACACTCCAAATGTTTTAAACACTAAAATAAGAGATATGCTTATTTTTTATGATTAATTTTATTTACTTAAGTTGTAATGTATTGATATTTGAATTGTTTAAATCTAAAATTATAAAATATAATGTATTGATATCATAATATGTTGTATTAAAAAAATGAATATGAAAAAATGAAATGAAGAAAATGACAGTTTATATAGACAAAGATGGGATAAAGTTATGAAAACAAAATAAAATGTGAAAATGACGTAGAACTACTTTCATTAGAAACGTGAAACCTATTAGATGGATACATGGGTAGAGAGTAAGTTTGCTTTGAATATTACAAGATGGGTTGAAACACTCCAAATGCATCTCTTTAAATTAAAATGACATATACATATACATATTAATTGCTATTTAATGTATTTGTTTAACATAATAGCCTTCTCAAGGTGGCTAGGTTAATTACACCAAATCACCATTGGTAGAGTGAATGACTTATTTTATACCATTTTTAATATAAGATATATGTTTTAAACACTAAAATGAGAGATATTTAAACTTTTTAAATCTAAAATTATAAAATATAATGTATTGATATCATAATATGTTGTTTTAAAAAATGAACATGAAAAAAGAAATGAAGAAAATGACAGTTTATATAGACAAAGATGGGTTAAAGTTATGAAAACAAAACAAAATGTGAAAATGACGTAGAACTACTTTTATAAGAAACATTAAACCTATTAACGGATACATGGGTAAAGAGCTAAGTTTGGTTTTAACATTATAGTATGGGTTAAAACACTCCAAATGTTTTAAACACTAAAATAAGAGATATGCTTATTTTTTATGATTAATTTTATTTACTTAAGTTGTAATGTATTGATATTTGAATTGTTTAAATCTAAAATTATAAAATATAATGTATTGATATCATAATATGTTGTATTAAAAAATGAATATGAAAAAATGAAATGAAGAAAATGACAGTTTATATAGACAAAGATGGGTGAAAGTTATGAAAATGACGTAGAACTACTTTCATTAGAAACGTGAAACCTATTAGATGGATACATGGGTAGAGAGATAAGTTTGCTTTGAATATTACAAGATGGGTTGAAACACTCAAATGCATCTCTTTAAATTAAAATGACATATACATATACATATTAATTTGCTATTTAATGTATTTGTTTAACATAATAGCCTTCTCAAGGTGGCTAGGTTAATTACACCAAATCACCATTGGTAGAGTGAATGACTTATTTTATACAATTTTTAATATAAGATATATGTTTTAAACACTAAAATGAGAGAATATTTAAACTTTTAAAATCTAAAATTATAAAATATAATGTATTGATATCATAATATGTTGTTTTAGAAAATTGAACATGAAAAAAAGAAATAAAGAAAATGACAGTTTATATAGACAAAGATGGGTTAAAGTTATGAAAATAAAACAAAATGTGAAAATGACGTAGAACTACTTTTATAAGAAACATTAAACCTATTAGACGGATACATGGGTAAAGAGCTAAGTTTGGTTTTAACATTATAGTATGGGTTAAAACACTCCAAATGTTTTAAACACTAAAATAAGAGATATGCTTTTTTTTTATGATTAATTTTATTTACTTAAGTTGTAATGTATTGATATTTGAATTGTTTAAATCTAAAATTATAAAATATAATGTATTGATATCATAATATGTTGTATTAAAAAAATGAATATGAAAAAATGAAATGAAGAAAATGACAGTTTATATAGACAAAGATGGGATAAAGTTATGAAAACAAAATAAAATGTGAAAATGACGTAGAACTACTTTTATAAGAAACATTAAACCTATTAGACGGATACATGGGTAAAGAGCTAAGTTTGGTTTTAACATTATAGTATGGGTTAAAACACTCCAAATGTTTTAAACACTAAAATAAGAGATATGCTTTTTTTTTATGATTAATTTTATTTACTTAAGTTGTAATGTATTGATATTTGAATTGTTTAAATCTAAAATTATAAAATATAATGTATTGATATCATAATATGTTGTATTAAAAAAATGAATATGAAAAAATGAAATGAAGAAAATGAAAGTTTATATAGACAAAGATGGGATAAAGTTATGAAAACAAAATAAAATGTGAAAATGACGTAGAACTACTTTCATTAGAAACGTGAAACCTATTAGATGGATACATGGGTAGAGAGTAAGTTTGCTTTGAATATTACAAGATGGGTTGAAACACTCGAAATGCATCTCTTTAAATTAAAATGACATATACATATACATATTAATTTGCTATTTAATGTATTTGTTTAACATAATAGCCTTCTCAAGGTGGCTAGGTTAATTACACCAAATCACCATTGGTAGAGTGAATGACTTATTTTATACAATTTTTAATATAAGATATATGTTTTAAACACTAAAATGAGAGAATATTTAAACTTTTAAAATCTAAAATTATAAAATATAATGTATTGATATCATAATATGTTGTTTTAGAAAATTGAACATGAAAAAAGAAATAAAGAAAATGACAGTTTATATAGACAAAGATGGGTTAAAGTTATGAAAATAAAACAAAATGTGAAAATGACGTAGAACTACTTTTATAAGAAACATTAAACCTATTAGACGGATACATGGGTAAAGAGCTAAGTTTGGTTTTAACATTATAGTATGGGTTAAAACACTCCAAATGTTTTAAACACTAAAATAAGAGATATGCTTTTTTTTTTATGATTAATTTTATTTAATTAAGTTGTAATGTATTGATATTTGAATTGTTTAAATCTAAAATTATAAAATATAATGTATTGATATCATAATATGTTGTATTAAAAAAATGAATATGAAAAAATGAAATGAAGAAAATGACAGTTTATATAGACAAAGATGGGATAAAGTTATGAAAACAAAATAAAATGTGAAAATGACGTAGAACTACTTTCATTAGAAACGTGAAACCTATTAGATGGATATATGGGTAGAGAGTAAGTTTGCTTTGAATATTACAAGATGGGTTGAAACACTCCAAATGCATCTCTTTAAATTAAAATGACATATACATATAGATATTAATTTGCTATTTAATATATTTGTTTAACATAATAGCCTTCTCAAGGTGGCTAGGTTAATTACACCAAATCACCATTGGTAGAGTGAATGACTTATTTTATACCATTTTTAATATAAGATATATGTTTTAAACACTAAAATGAGAGGATATTTGAACTTTTTAAATCTAAAATTATAAAATATAATGTATTGATATCATAATATGTTGTTTTAAAAAAATGAATATGAAAAAATGAAATGAAGAAAATGACAGTTTATATAGACAAAGATGGGTTAAAGTTATGAAAACAAAATAAAATGTGAAAATGACGTAGAACTACTTTCATTAGAAACGTGAAACCTATTAGATGGATACATGGGTAGAGAGTAAGTTTGCTTTGAATATTACAAGATGGGTTGAAACACTCCAAATGCATCTCTTTAAATTAAAATGACATATACATATACATATTAATTAGCTACTTAATGTATTTGTTTAACATAATAGCCTTCTCAAGGTGGCTAGGTTAATTACACCAAATCACCATTGGTAGAGTGAATGACTTATTTTATACCATTTTTAATATAAGATATATGTTTTAAACACTAAAATGAGAGAATATTTAAACTTTTAAAATCTAAAATTATAAAATATAATGTATTGATATCATAATATGTTGTTTTAGAAAATTGAACATGAAAAAAAGAAATAAAGAAAATGACAGTTTATATAGACAAAGATGGGTTAAAGTTATGAAAATAAAACAAAATGTGAAAATGACGTAGAACTACTTTTATAAGAAACATTAAACCTATTAGACGGATACATGGGTAAAGAGCTAAGTTTGGTTTTAACATTATAGTATGGGTTAAAACACTCCAAATGTTTTAAACACTAAAATAAGAGATATGCTTATTTTTTATGATTAATTTTATTTACTTAAGTTGTAATGTATTGATATTTGAATTGT